>NW_020224147.1:65540-72909 GCF_003070985.1 Temnothorax curvispinosus
CTTTATAATTTCGTTTTACAACTTAGCATATACTTTATGTTGTAAAGCGAGTCCACGCTGCCTACCGACGGGGTGGATGCGGGGGAGGAAGGGGCCGAAGACTCCCCCCTCGCACCCCCGTGTGTGTGTGTGTGTGTGTGTGTGTGTGTGTGCTTCCCACGCATAATTAAACTAATGAAACTCCCAGCGTGAGACCTTGCGACCGTGCGCAAGCGCGGCTTGCATCGCGAAATCACAGGCGCCTAAGGTGGTGCTGCGGCGTCTTTCCGAGGAGGCAGCGCGGCTGTTGGCGAGGCAGGCGGAGCCGGAAAACGCCGCCGTGCTGATTGCGGAGACGGCAAAGGAGCCGGGACCGGCGCGTCAGGCGACGGTCTTGTTAATACGGAGTCCGGGAACCCAGGAACGGGGTCTGACTCCGACCGACGAGCTAGGTCTCCCAACAGACCTGGGATTGCTGAAGGATATCGTGGAGATGCTGGAGGCCGAGCTCCCTGATATTCCGGAGGCGCGCGCTCCCGAGGCGTTGGGAGACGAGCGAGTGACCGGGGGCGAACCCGTAGCGGAGGACCACGGGTCCACGGTCTCTTTCCGCAGCCCGGAGGCCAGCAGCGGGTCCGAGATGGACGAAGCAGAGCCACGTCCGACTTAAATATAGGTTGAGCGTTCGCGTCCCGAGGATGGGGTTAGAATCGGGTGACGTTGATAGTTATTTTGTCTTCCTTTGACGACTATGATCCCTTTTTCGTTTAGTTTATTTCGCTCGATCGTAGTATGGAGAGTGACCCCATCCGGCGCAGAAGTAGTTATAAGCGTATCTTACCGCGTCAGTATTTTTCGTTTAGGTTATTTTAGTTGAGGCTCAGGCAGCGTATCCTCTCGAGAAGGGGTACATATTTCATTTATTTTTGTTTACGCAAATTTTATTTTATTCCCGTTGGCGCGGGCACGGGAAGTCGTGCGGCGGCACGACAGGGCTTGAGCCCAACCACACTTTCCAGGAAACGGGAGGCTCCCGTGCGGATGACCGGGACGCCGTCACACAGCATAGCGGACGAGCAGTGACGATCCGCGGAACGGGAGGAGGTCGTACGGTAAGATGGCGGATCATGCCTGTGGGGTAACGACCGTAGAGTCTCGGCGACCATTCGAGGTCCGAGAAGTTAGAAGCGCGCCACGGAATGGCGAAAGCGGCGCGCGGAAGGAAAATGGCGGACCGTCCGCGAAATCGAAAACGACGCGTCGGACGCGACAAGTTAGGACCCATGATTGCGAGGGGAGTCCCGCGAGACGCAATGCGAGCGTTAAAATTGCGATCCGACCACCGGGGAAAATTATGGCGGACCGTCGGGAATTTTCTTAACCGACGGCGTTGCGGCGAAACGATACGTCCCTGACGAGGGAGCGGGGACCCCTAGTCATGCATACGGGGTTGGCGACGCGATGCGGAAGCGCGGACAGGAGTTAGCGAACCGTCCGCAAATTTGCACTAGGTACGTCGTCTGCGGGAATTGGGCACCCCTGACGTCGAGGGGAACTTCGCCGAGCCCACGAAACCGAGTCCCGTTAAAACCCATCGGCCGGGGAACAAAATGGCGGACCGTCCGGGAACTCGCACTAGGTGAGTCATCCCCAGGGAAAAGACATCCCTGACGAACGGGGACGTCCCCGTAAACGTCCGTGTCCGGTCGCCGTCGAAATCCGACGACCGGTAACGAAATTACGGAACCGTCCGCCATCTCGCGACCTAGACATCTTCTACGGGGAAGAACCGCGGAAGGCGATTTACTAGGTCCATCGTAATGGTCAGGAAAGGTCAACGTCGTCGGCGAGCCTGGTGCTCTGCACCCGGACGTCTTCCTCAGGGAAGTCGCCCGGATGGAGATTGTATGCATCATGATAGACCTGGCGCACAGGTCGGCGTCAGCGGCCGCACGAAATTCGCCGCGGTGGAAAACCGCTACCCGGTCGCCAGGACGGAGCGACCGCGCGAGCGCAACGCGCGTAAAAATTTCCACGGGGTTCGGCGCAAACGGCGTAAACACCCGCGTGGAAAAGTACCGGGGTCTGATGCGTAGTTAGCGGCGAGAGAAAGCGGGATAGACGTCGGAGTAGGGATAGCCGAAACCGATGGTGGGGAGCTCGAACGAGACAAACAACTCGAGGCAGTCTCTCGGGGATGTTCGAGCGAACAACACGTAATAAGCCTCGCTCTTTCGTCGTCGCGCTAAGTCACCGCGAACGTTATACGAGTGCGATAATTGCGATTCGTCAACATTCATAACAACCGGGAACGCCCGCCGAACGCGTTAATTGTCGTCTTTACATTGACGGACGGCTTTTTTAGACCGAAATAACTTCGTACGTCGTAGATAAACGGGGCGTGTGTGCCTACGTATACGAGCGTCCGACATCTTTTGTGACTTAAACTTTTGTGAACAACCAGCACTGGAAATCAATCTAATTGAATAAATTAAACATCCTTTTCGTAAAAGATTTCGAAAATTTATTAAATTGGACTTACCTTCTACTTACCTGATCCATTGGCGTCGATCACTCGAAGTCCCTCGTTGATCCTGGATTCCGGTGGCAGCGACGATCCTGATCGGCGACGGCGATGGTCCAGCGGTGGCAGGAATCTGAAAAAAGAAGATTAATTAGTCTGATTAATAATTAGAGAGATCGTGCGATACTTACCTTCTCGGTGGTTCAAAGGTCAAACCGAGTGGCGACCGTTGATTTCTAAAAACACGTAGCGTTGATTCGTGCCTCCAATAGTAGTCCGGTTACAACCTAACTGCTTGAATCGAGATGCTTGGTTATTCTGCACGATTAATTCATTTAAAATTGGCGCAGTTTTACATGCGCGTGCGGCCACTGAGCATGCGCATGTGGCCACAGGGCATGTTCGTAGTCGCCAGTAGTCGCTACAGCTCGTCGGTATGACAGAAATCATAACCTGATTCCTGTCAACTTTAACCGTTAATATCTCGCTTCGCGGGGCAGAGCGACACTTTTTCTGCCAGATTCGGTCGTTTCGTGCAAAAACGCGTCGATTAAGCCCAAGTTGAACGAAATCGTTGAGGAGGCCACTTTTCTTCAGATTTACCCTCGATTGTCCATTGTTCGCGGCCGGCACATCTGGCGCGATCATGCGAAAACACGATGATTTTCACTACCCTCTCGCGTGCCCTTTTGCGCATCTCCGATTTACGCCCGTTCTAGAAGGTTCCCGTGGAAATTTCCACGCGCAACGCAGTGCGAGAACCTTCCTTCCTCGGTACCGCTGCACCAGGTTTTCACTCGCGGAAACTTTTTGACGCGGACGACGTCGACCCTTGCGCACCTCCTCGGAGATGCCCCTGATGATGAATTCGGGTGTTCTTCCTGTAGACGACGTCCGGGTGACGTCGATATCGTCGGCCGATAACGCCGACCTCTTGGCTGGGTTTCTCGGGAGCTGGTATCGCCTTTCTGGACCACTGTTCCCGGAGATGATGCGTTTCCTGGGGATCTCGTCGGAGTTCGACGTCGACCCCCTCGGCGGGTGTCCCAGGACCTCTCGTGACGGATTCCGTCGTTTGTTTCCGGGGAAGATGCGTTTTCCGGGGAACTCGTCTGACCTTGACGCCGACCCCCTGGGAGGGTGTCCCAGGTCCTGGTGAGACTATCCATGGATAAGTTCCTGGCGAAAATGCGTTTCGCCGGGATTTTGCCGGGCAATGGCGCCGACCCCCTGGAGAGACTTCTCCAGTCCTGGCAAGTCCGTCGGACCTCTCTTTTCCTGGAGAAGTGGCGTTTCCCGGGGATTTTACCGGGTCATGGCGCGCACCCCCTGGAGCTGTGTCCCAGGTCCTCGGAAGACGCTTCGACTTGTCTGTTCCTGGAGAAGATGGTTTTTTCCAAGAACTTAATATTTTCTCGGCGCCCACCTCATGGACGCGCGTACCGGGTCCGGGGGATGTTCCTCCGTGCCCCCAATACGGGTTATCGCCGTAACTCTATGTCAACGTTTCGAATTAAACGCGTTTATCATCATACGATCATTATCGCTTAAACTATATCGACAACCGCTAAATAATATGAGACCTTTTCGATCGGCGATAAGTCAAAGTATCAACTAAACTACATTTTATATCTCTCGGCCGAATATAATTCTTAATCTATAAGTACGCGCGGTCTTTGCCGTCTTACCGACCGTTATGCCACTCGGCCTGTGTTTAATGAAACGTAAAATCTAAATGTAACTGGCCCTACGGGCTTCCAACGCAACTTAATCCTATGTCTCTTACGAGTTGTAAAGTAATACCGTAAATGTAATCTCAATTATAACGGCTCGGGGCCTTGTTAGTTAACTAAATAAAAATGAATGAAAAATCAAACGAAATAAACTGAACGACCATTTTGGCGAGAAAGTTATCTAATTAAAGAAAATAAACAAGTATTCTATATATTATCTCCGAGTGCCTCTCTGGCCTCGGGATCGTCAATCTGCGAGCTGCCCTTTTCTATTGCGGCTCCCATGCCTCATCGTCGTCGCTCTCGCTTTCTCCCGACGGTGACTGAAAATCGTCGGAGGGTTGGTCAACCGGGCCGATTGGGAAATCGTACCCGACGAATTCGGCTATCGCGTCTATGAGCGAAGGAGGCGCGGGAGTCATGAGAGGAACCTGCAATGCCGACATTAGCGGCGTGGGCGACATGCTTGGGAGTTCCGTCTCCCGTGGTGCTGGGGCCGCTGCGGGGTTCCCTTGTGGCGGCCCCGGTTCCGCTACTGCTCGCTCCGTCTGGGTGGCTCTGGTACAGGTAGTCTCTGTAAAATGACTCGGGGTGACCGTTTGGTCAAGCGACGCGGCTGTTGGGAAGTGCCCGGTCTCAAGGTCAGACTCACAGAAATAAGGATCAAAGCCAAGAATACCAAAAATGGCAAAAACCACATGTAACATGTAACTTATATCAATTTTAAGTAAAAAAAAAGAATGTTAAACCAGCTAAACAGTTAGAATCAGAGATTAAAGATTGTCATGAAGAAATACCAACTGCTCAACATGCTCTGTTGTCAAATTTTTTCTACGATTAGTTATTATTGCACCTGCATGTGAAAAAGCCTTTTACTCGAAACTTCAGTTGCCGCAAGCCCCAAATAATGCCGTGCAACAATCCCAACGTGTCTAAAGGTAGAGATATTCTCACGCCACCACTTTGTGGGGTCATTAAAAACATCAATATTTTTAGTATGAAGAAAGCTATCAATCTAGAATAAAATGAGAGCTAAGGGCTAAATAACATATGCGTAGTTAAAAATGTTATCATTGAAATTTTATATCTATTTGACTTAAGTCTAGAAACTAAACAAAATGGCAACGGTCATAACGGTAAACACTCAACTATTACTTAAATAAAAGAGCATTATAATTAATAAATTCAAATTGTTTGAGATCGCAACAATTACCATCGCGACGAAGTCGCGTTCGGCTGTATGTCAGCACATGCACGCTTGCAGTAAATTAATATTCGCGTAAAATGTCGCATAAGAATTGTCACGGGAATATTCGGTATAGCATGGATCTTTCGGGATTAGCTTTCTAGAAACTTTAACATTGTTATCACTAATAAAGTCAAACAACAACGCTAGAACAAAGGAACGATCCATGCTATACACAAAGCACTCGAAAACAGGTGACGACCCCGTCGGGTCGCCACGCAAAATCAGTGACGTCAGCTCCATGACGCGGGACTCCGACGGCCAATCACCCTCCCGAAATTCTGGGAAATCTGCAGAGAGGAAGTTTCGCCTCGAAGGTGTTAAATGGACCGCCGCTGCGCCGCGGAACCGATTTCGCTCGCAGATCATAGTAAAACCGCTTTTTGTACTCCGCTTTGCACACCGCTTTCCGCTATTCCGCGTTTCGAACACGCTTATGCCGCGTCGCTAGCTTCTGTGCGCGATTCACGGCTTCCTTGGCAAAAGGGAAAAGAACTGTAAATAACGTGTACATACTGGAACTTTGGGAACATTATATATTTTATTTTATTTGTACTTGCTGTCTCTTTACTTGTGTTCGTCTTTCACCTTGCGCTATCTCGCGCTACCGCGCGCTCTCGAACATTTTTGGTCCTTCGAGCCGGATCCTACTGGCAACCGCAAACTCGGGAGTGCCTCCTCAACGAAGACGATCATGAGTCTGGACCAGAGCTCCATGCTGAGCGGCCAACACGAGCTCTTCGGACGCATCTCCAGAGCCGTCGAAAACCTGAGGAAGATGGGTCAGGCGAACGTCACCCTCTCGACCGTTGAGCACCGCATCCGCATCCTTGATGACCTGTGGGCAAAGTTCGAGAGTCAGCACGACTTAATTCGAGCCTGCTACAAGGACCTCTACGCTGAGAGTGAGTACGCCAAGTCCGATTTGCTTACCAACGCCGAGATTGCTTACGTGCATCAGCGTGACGTCTTGTCCGATCAGGCGAAACGGCTCCAGCCTGCGCCAGCTTCCACGCCTCCCGCGGCATCAGAGCAGGGGGGCGACCGCGCGTCACGAACTTCGCTGCCCCGTATCCAATTACGGGAATTTTCGGGTTCCTACGAGGACTGGCCATCCTTCCGTGATCTTTTTAAATCAGTGATCGGTGAACAGTCGTCCATCTCGAAAGTCGAACGGCTGCACTATCTGCGTTCATGCCTCAAGGGGCCGGCTGAAAACGTAATAAAATCATTAACTATTACGGGCGAAAATTACGATCGTGCGTGGGAGCTGCTCTGCCAGCACTACAAAAATAAGAGAGAGCTGATACGCTCCAACTTCGCCACGTTTACCGCCGTGGCGAAGATAAAAGCCGCTACCGCCGACGAACTCAGCCGCGTCCAGAACGCCGTCACGTCCGCCGTCAATGCGCAAGAGAGCTTCGGAAGGTCCATCGACTCGCACGGCATGGACCTTTTGGGAGCGTCCCGTTTGACCACGTTAATATTTACCACGGTCCCGATTGACCACGTTAATATTGAACACGTTGCAATTGACCACGTTGCGATTAACCACGTTGTGATTGATCACGGTCTCGACTGACCACCGTCCCAATTGACCACGGTCCCGATTGACCACCGTTCCGATTGACCACCGTCCCGATTGACCACAGTCCCGATTGACCACCGTCCCGATTGACCATGGTTCTGATTGACCACCGTCCCGATTGACTACGGTCCCTATTGACCACGTTGAGATTGACCACGTTGAAATTGACCACGTTGAGATTAACCACGTTGCGTTTGACCACATTAATATTGCCACGTTGCGATTGACAACGGTCTCAATTGGCCACGGTCCCGATTAACCACCGTCCCGATTGACTACCGTCTCGATTGACCACGGTC
>NW_020224148.1:0-4007 GCF_003070985.1 Temnothorax curvispinosus
ATTCCTGGCAAAATTACATTATTTTCATTCATTTACGGTAGATTCACGATACTGCATGGCCTTCAGCCAATCAGAGCACTCGGTGCTATTTTCTAAAGATAGACACAAACAGCCGACCAATAAGAACCGAGCATTTCGCGAGGTAGCAAGATTCGGTATAAATGCGTGAATTATATTAGGTGTTTACGATAATGGCTATCCGAGTTTTCTCCTAGAACCGAAATATATAATAAGCACAGCCATTTACTACCATCATGATTCGTGACAACTCAATGGTGTCTGGTATAGCCAAATTAACGGGCATCACGGGCGAGTTGCGAGTTGCGAGTTCCGTGAGTTTGTAGCAGGTAACCTAAAAAATACGATATAAATTATTTGATTATTACAATTAAAAATAATATGTTTTTAATGTTTAATATCAACTTTATTAAAATTATAATTATGTAACACAATCATGTATTTTTAAAGTATTGTCTAAAATAATACCAAAGAGGTTATCTTATTTACAAACATCTTTTTCATTCATTTGTCTATCAAGTTTCTATCATAACGGTATTATTTCAAAATCTAATATAAAATTTTAATTAGACATCGATTTTCAATAAATGTCAGTAATGTTATAAATGTTATTTAATTTAAACGTACTTATAAACATAAGCAGCATGAAAGAACTGATTTTGGCTTTGCTGTCAATTTCATATCATACTTTGTTGAATTCTGTTAGATTTTATTGGTTCAGATTAATTAGATTTCAATTTTTGTAGCAGTAAAATTTACATATAATATACATTTTGAAAAATCTGTTTTTTACAGATCTGATTTGTTGAGAAATGGTTACAGATAAATTAAGTTCAGTGAGAGAAGTGAATGAATGATGTTGATATGTACATGATTATTTAATAAAGATAATTATATAAGTCGGTTATTACAATTTGTTCAAGTAGTAACTAATTTTTGTAATTACAGTGAATTACAGAGTTCAGTGGACTGATAATATGGTAAAACTGCAGCAGAAATAACTACGTATACAGAATCTTCTACTAGTCTATTAAATAAGCAGGCTTGGAAAACGATTGCTGCAGTTATTAACACTCATGGTTATAATTTGACTGCAGAAAACTGTTGTATAAAATAGACTGGTATGAAGAAAAATATAAAACGTTTAATGATGCAAATAATCGTACTGGCGCAGCAAAAGAAACCTGGGAATATTTTAATATTATTCTTCTGGATGCAACTCCCTCATTAATTTCGTCATCGTAAGTTTTTGTGGTCGTTGTATTTTTCATATCTAAGAGTCCAGAGTCAGAATCATCACTTTCATTCATATTAACTTCTTGTGCTGCTTCGAGATATTGAGATATTTCTAAGATTTCTTTTTCTATAACAGGTTGTCTGTAGTGAGATAAATGAATTTTATCGGCATGGCCCATAAAGTTTGCAAGCGTTGAAATTTTATTTACTGATAGATTATTATGAATACATGTTGTTGCTATATGTTTCCATAATTGATTTCCACGAATAGTATCTAGATTTTCTGCGCCACTTTCTACTGCATATTGCCGTAATAAGTCACACGCTAAATGAAATTTGTGATTATCTTTTTTAAGCGAAGGAAGACCAAATAGATACGGATTCTTTGAAGAAACTTTCGCAACCTTTCTATGCTTTAAAATCATTTCGATGCAATCTCTTAATTCTGCTGTTAGTAAGACTGGTACCGTTCGTCCAAATTTACCTCTCAAGGTAAATCGTACATATTTTTGGCAATTTCTTTGGCACGTGGTGAAAGCGCTTTATACATATCGTTTGTTTGAAAATTAATTTCTTGATAAATATAATCTTTGATTAGCGTCCTTTGTATCTCTCCAGCTCTACGACGATTAAAAACTTGTATTGAAATCAATGTTTCTTTTGTAAGTGAAAGCCATGCATCATAGAAAAACTTTTCTTTCAAGGAATTATAAGCTGTTTCACGTCCTTGTTTTAGAAAGTTATGGAGCTTAATAATATCTGCCTTAGAAGGCAACGTAATTTTTTTACGTCTCAAATTTCTATTCATTGTTTCCGATATTGTTTTTGATATGCGTGTATTAAAATCTTCGGTAAATACCTTTAAGAAATCTTCGGCACGTAATTTCCTTTCCCCGTCTTCGTTTCTAATACATCAATTGATCAAAATTTTACCCATTTCTTTTATTAAACCTCCAAGTGCAGAAGCCAGTGATGGAATTTTATAAAATTTTGCACACAAAGATAAACCGGCTAGACTATTGATTGCTTCAATGCAAGCAATGCTGTATCGGGAAAAGTAAATGGAAGCAAAATCCGTAATATCAAAATGTTAATATTTTAATTGTAGAAGTAGGCGACTCATCCTTCTCATTTTTTGTCTAATCATCGCATCATTGTGTTTAGATGTTTTATATTTTTCAAACTGTTGATTACCGAATGCGATTACTAACTCATCGTAACGAATAACCTTTAACTATATCGTCTTCTCGTAAAATTGAGAAAACTCGTATTCTTAGATCATTGCTTGCCTCATTATGTATACGTCCTATTACTTGTCTTCCTAAAACCGATATTGATCTAGTATCTTTACTTTTAATCGTAATGCATCTCTGATAGTAATGTCTGCTTGTAACTTTTAGAATGAAAGCTTTACATTTTGGACATACGACATAATCAGAAGGTGCTTTGTTGTATTCTTTTTTTAAACGTCTTTCTACCAGTAGTTCACCATCATTTTGTGCACAATCGACATTAAAATAGAAATGCCGTTCCTTTCGGTATATTTTTAAACTTTTGTACTTCTAATTCATTAGCATGTACTCTTTCAAGATGACGAGCTATTTTGCTCTGAAACGTGTTGCAATACATGCAGAAATGCTTCTTGTTTCCCGCACCAACTGTTGTAACAAACATGTCGGTGTCATCCCTGGCACATTTACCAGATACGTTTAGTGACATTGATATTTCTAATCCACTAGAAGTATTTGCTGAGCTGTTAGTTTCTTTAGTAACAGAGTTTGTTGCTTGATCTATCACAGGTTGAACAAAACTTTCATCAGATGAAGTGTTTGGTGGTACGTAAGACGGATCCGTATCATGAATATTTTTTGAAATGTTGTCTTGCACAGTTTCATTATTAACAGAGCATGCTAAGAACAGAAAAAACGTTAAATATCACAAAAATTATAAACTTGATGGCGATATATAAGAAATTATGTGATCAGTTTTATCCATACAGTTAAGGAGATGTTGGACCTTGATATATATATAACGATTTTCTTAGTTTACTATTTATTTTTAATTGATTGTATAAAGTGGCAAGACACATTTTTAATAATTTTAGGCTAATATATGTATAAGAATATAGAAAGAAATAAGTTGATTAGTTGAAATATGCTTTAAAAAAAAAGGTAAGGTAGGCCGAGACGAATCGGATCAGTCTCTTCTTTTCATTTTTTTGTTATACAATAAGAAATATATATTTATGTATTATTTTATTATATAAAATCCAAGCTAAAGTTATAAAGATTAAGAATCTACAATAAGATTAAATAACAAAATTTGTTTTTGATTACTTCTTTACCGAGAAAGAAAAATTGATCCGATTCGTTTCGGCCTACCCTATTTAATGCAATACCACACTATAATTACAAACTCACTTTCGTTCATATCGACCCAATCTAATTTAGGCCTATTGCAATTTGCACTCTCCAAAACATCTTGTGATGTACAGTTCAGAGATTCATCTTGCTCATCGATGGAAGAATTTAAACAGGAATTATTTTTTTTATTTCTTGTTAAGAAAACCTGTGGAGCAAAATCTCATCTACATTCTCAAAACATTACGTATAATATGATTTTTAATAAGTTTCTATTAAAAAACAAATTATTTAAATTTATAGATGCTTTATATGTTTCAAATCAATGTTTTTAGTAACTTTATATATTTTATTATAAACAATAACAATATAAATGAAGCTGTATAAAAAAAT
>NW_020224149.1:0-15014 GCF_003070985.1 Temnothorax curvispinosus
CTTGACGTAGAAAAAAAAATAGAAAGAGAAGAGGAAGGAATAGTGGAGAAAATGGACAGTCCTTTTTTCTTCGGAATTTGCGTGGCGACTCTCAGAAACTTGTTATTTTATTCTTTTGACGCACTTAACATGTAAGTTCTCACGATGTACTTGCGATATGTCTCCCACTTTTTCATAATTTATATCTGACATACTTATATTGACATTTTATTCGTTCTAGCGTGGCGTTCGCATGATGTGGTTTGGGCGCAACGCATGATTTGCGACGCATGATTTATTGTTGCGTAATTATGTATAATCTCACTTGAGAAGGACCCAATCGGGGTCGAAACGTTGTGAGACGAATAAATAGAAATTGGCCAGTTGGGTCGCTTAATCTCGATTATTTTTATCTACGCACTGGTAGATTCAATAATTTATTCCATTGTATTACATATACCTACAATTATAATAACGTAAATTATTACTTAACACAATATTATTGTTTTTTAACTGGATTATACTTGATTCACACATGAGAAATACAAGGTTTAAACACTATAAGTGTTGGGGATTCCCCCAATTTATTAATATAAAAATTGTATCTGTCCGTTACATGTACTGCGATATACTTTTCTTCTGCTTCTCACGCAAAATTATCGATAAGTTCGGAACCGCCGGAAGGAGCCGATCCGCGCCGAAGGCGAGCGCGCGTCAGCATTTCCACGCGGCTTGCCCGACAGCCGGCCTTTCTTCCAACGAACCCGCCGCGCCGGGGTATATAAGCCGGCGCTCCGACAGGAGCCGGCTCTTCGTCTTAGCTCCGGCTCTCTGCTGCCTTCGACGAAGCCTACCCCATCCAATATCCCAGGGTACACGCAAAACGAGGTCCGGTGTTCCGAGCCTCTACTGAGAGTTCTCAGAGCGTTCCCGAACTCCATCCAACTTACTCCCGACGGCCATGGTCCAGCGAGGTCGAGCGTATTCAGCCTCGTAACGAGGGTTCTCGTAGCCATCGCCCCGGGCGTTCGCACTTCCACGCCATACCGATCGCGCTTCCGCCCGCGTGCCAAAGCAATACAACGGACCGCGCCGAGGAGTATAGAATAGGAGAAAACCGCGTTTCGGTAAAATCACACCTTATGTAAAACCGCGCTGCAAAAGTACAATTCATAGAGCGTCGAGTGCATTCGCACTAATTTGTCTGTACATCTCGCGTTTCGTCAGTTTTGTTATTATATCGAATAAAGTTTATATATATTGTAAGTCAATTGCTGTCTTTTGGGCCTTCCACTCAAATTCCTAACCGGCGACCGAGTCCGCGTTCAAACTGAAACCCCGGGCGTCTCATAGTTAAAGGGCTGAACGAAGCCATTCGTGATATCTCGCGTTCTCGCGGAACGGATTCGGCGATTCGTTCGGCGCGTTTATTGCGCGCCCGAACAATAAGCTTTATCCATCCATTCCATTCATAAAATAGCCGTGTAAGAGATTTTATTGTTGACATTTTTCCGCGATACTGATTGGTTCTCTCATTGCGCTGCTTTCGTGAGCATCTGTCATCGCATATTTTGACAGTTTTATGTATACCAAGAGGTTAATAATAAAATAGTAATAATATAATGTTAAAGCTAAATAGCGCGCGCAAAGTGCGCGTCTGTGATGTGTAGTTAAATAAAAATTAAAAAAAACACACAATGTATGGTTGGTATATCAGAAAAATTTCTTTTTTACAGGATAGATTTCAAAGTATGTTAATTGTGTGAAAATAATACTTCTATAAGTTTTTCTTGTAATATATCTTGGGATTATATTGTATACATATATTGACTTATATTCATAAATTAAACAAATAAACTTAATAATGATACATTAATAAATTTGAGCGAATTTTGTATATGTTTTTTATCTTCGCAGTAACATTATTATTCCATGATAAAATAGTTTATAGATTGAATTTGACTATCATCTTGCATAACGCATTTCTTTTAATATTCTTGTTTGTTTACATTTTTATAACATTAATGTTATCAACATGAAATTTATCAGAATAATAATGTATAACTGCAAATATTTTAATTAATTTAAATTAATTTTAATCGTTATTCAATGATACCTATGGCAATACGCCGGGCACGCCAAGGATGCTGCTGGAGATATATGTCCATCTTCGATTGTTGTTTCTTACATAATTTGGTGCTTATTATCGATGCAACTAAACCCTTTTCAATTTCTGCATCTTTCATTACGCTATCTATTGTATTTTATATCTTCTCATTTTATTATGTCATATTTCATACATTTTAAATGTCTTCTGCATCCTGTATTAAGTCTACTGCAATTTTGAGAGATAGTTTATAAAATATTGTACTTATATTCCTTTAAATTCAATTTTACGCACAAAATACAATATCTTGCGAAATATTACTTACTCTAATAAATATATTTGGAATAATACTTTAATTTCACTTTTTTTTCATGCCATCATGTTTATTTTTTTTGTTTTTTAAATAAATATTTTCTTTATTTGTCTAATATTATTTATAAAATTATTTTGTCTAAAATATACTTGGTGTTTTTTTAATTTTTAATGTCTTTTTTTAGGTGAATTTCACAAATTTTTGTTAAGAATTTTTATCACAGTAATACACAGTAATAATATATACTTTGTAATTAATTATTTATTTTTCTATTTACCACTCCTTTACTCAATACTGAACTTAATGTCATAGTTCATTATTAGTAGCATTATTAAACAAATATAATACGATGTTTCTAATAAATATTTTTTTATTCTCTTTCACTAACTTCTTATTATGTTTTTGCTTATGGACCATGCGGCCTCAGATGTCATCAACTTTCTTTGATCACTCTCTCGCTCGTAACAAACGTAAACATTTTAGAATTTTGTTTTCGAGTAAAGGCCATTGCCTCGGTTATTCTTCGAGCTCAAGGAGAATAATCGACTGTGATTGGTCTATTTTCTTACGGCCTTACGATTATGACTAAATCTTTGTTACGTGCAATGGCCTTAAGTTAGCCATTCGGAATTTAAATAAAAATCCAAATCGTAAAGAGTTACTACCAAAATTAAAAAAAAAAATTTTTTTGTAAATTTTTTACTTTTCTTTAAAATTCTATAATTTTTTAACTATTAATTTTAGAAGATGAGTTTATACGACCTTTTTGTCAGTCATATAAAGCCCTATCCATAGAATTTTGTTTCAACAAAACTAACTTTAAAATTGAATAACTTTCAAACAAAGAAGGCTAGAAGGATAAGCCCAACGGCATTGGGTCTGGTTTTATTGTAACAAGCTCAAGCGTTGAATATTGCATACTGGAGTGAAGTAACAACCCGTAAACTAAAATTCGATTTATGACAAATTAAGTATAAATTAAGTCTTATTTAAAATTCAAAATTTTTAAACTTTAAAAAATGGGAGTAAGGGGTGGGGGTTTGGCACCAACTTCTATGGAACTACCATTGCGAAGCCTACAATCCGTCCTCAGACACCAACTACCGTTCATCATTCCTTTTCCTTCTTTCCTTGGAAAACTGTTTTTACCCCTTTTCATCCCTATACCAGGCCACAGAGGATTGCTGATCAACCCCGGACCTGTGTCAAAATCCGAATTATAATAAACTAAGTATAAATTAAATCTTAATTAAAATTCGAAATTTTGGTAAAAAATTACAATAATTTACACAGCTCGGATTACTTTGACCTTGACATATGTTGTCAAGGACATAATACTGAGTAACTTTTCCTTATAACTTAATCGGCGGTCGCTTTTTATTAAAAAGTTATTAACAAAAAAAAAGTTTGGCGACCTCACCGATTTCAATGACCTTGATATATGTTGTCAAGGTCATGACTCTAAGTGACCTTCAGAAGGTTTTAGCCGTTGCTCGTTATTCGTTAAAAAGTTATTAACAAAAAAAGTTTGGAAAATACGTAGGTTAGATGACGCGCTTTACAAGTATTTAACTGTTTAAAGAGCGTCACTAATCTACATAGGTTAGATGACGCGCTTTAACAGTATTTAATTGTTTAAAGCGCGTCAACTAACCCATGCGTAAACTATTTCGGGGCTACCGCACCTCCCCCGATAGCAGGGGGAGAGGGTGTGGTTGAACCTCGGTTCGCGTGAAAAATGTATGCGTGAACTATTTCGGAGCTACCGCACCTCCCCCGAAAGCAGGGGGGTGTGGGTGAACCTCGGTTCGCGTGAAAAGTGTATGCGTGAACTATTTCGACATATATATTAGTCATTTATGCCTTCCAATACTTAAAATAGCTGCTATATTTTTCCAACTTTTTTTGTTTATAACTTTTTAATAAGCAGCGACCGCCGACTAAGTTATAAGGAAAAGTTACTCAGTATTATGTCTTTGACAACATATGTCAAGGTCAAAGTAATCCGAGCTGTGTAAGTTATTGTAAACTTTTACCGAAATTTTTAACCCTTTCTTTAAAAAAAAAGGTAAGGGTGATTACGATAACTGTGGTCCCTTGATCTGACTATGGTTTTTGATAGTATTTTTTACGCTGAACAAAAAATTATATAGGTTTTATAGAGCTAACTGCTCTAGTTTTCGAGATATACAGTGTTAAAAATAAAAACAAGTAAAGTGTGCAAGTAGAAACCTGCACATTGCTTCCTCATAGTTTTTAAGTGTGCAAGTAGAAACCTTTGCTCACAAAGCTTCCTCTATTTGTTTTGGCTTTCTCATAGAGAAAGCTTTGTGAGCAAAGGTTTCTACTTGCAAAAAACTCCAGAACTAATCAACCAAATCTTAACGAATTATATATGAAATAGGGGTAGAAAAGACTGAAAAATATAATAAAATTAGAAATAGATCGATATCTCCAAATTTGTGGAAATTAAAGCATAAACAAACATTTCTGCAAAAATTCAAAATTTTATTAAAAAAGAACCCCTTGATTATTAGCAATTTTTATTAATTCTATATATTCTTCAGTTTTTTCTACCCCTATTTCATATATAATTCGTTAAGATTTGGTTGATTAGTTCTGGAGTTATAGAAATTTTGGTAAATTTGGCACATACATACACACACACATACCGACATTTTTTAAAATAGCAATTTTTCGACGTTTTAGAACATTCTGAACACATTGGCAAAAGCAATTTAAAAAAAATTTTTTTTACGAAAACAAAGCTTCCTCTATGAGGAAGCAAAAAGGAACTAGTAGGGAATAAGTGTGGTTTTTGGAGGCATTTTTGGCGAGAAACACGAGAAAAATAATAAAAAAATTCTATGACTAATATTTGGGTAAATATTCAGTATTTCAGTATTAGGGAAAATTCCAGTCCGTAAACAAAAATCGAACTACTTTCGAAAACTAAACACAAATACCTACAGAGAGCAATAAAATGTCTGTGTTTACGTTCGAAAAACGTAAACAACGTAAGATATTGCAAGGTCCATTCTACCCTAGCTTGATTATAGGGCGAAACAAGGTCTATCATTGTACGGTTCGTGTTTTCAACTTTCCACGCGAACCGAGGTTCACCCCCATCTCCCCTGCTTGCGGGGGAAGGGCTACCGCCACGATACGGTAGATCAAACCGACAATACTTTTTAAGATTTTGCGAAGAAGAAAAAGACGACGACGACGACGACGACGACGACGTATCTGAATGATATATCTTGGGCAGAAAAATAGAGGCATATATGCTGTGACGTTGCAGTTCCGCTGCATTGTGGCAGCGTCCCCGCCGCCGTTACAAGGCGCGGGTTTATGCCCGAGGATGGTCCAGTAGAGCAAGATCTAAATTTTCAGGGGCCTAATGATATTTGCGTTTTCTATTACTGATCCCTTTCTTTTATTCTGTACAATTATTGACGCCTCGCCAAGACAAACATACAAGGATGTCCCCATCGGAATGCGGCTAATCGAGGGATTTGAGAATAGAGCCCTGGCGGAAAAATTTTTACAACTGACAACGCCAAAACTACGTCATAATTACAGCTTTTTACGTAAAAGTTTTCGGGATAAATACGCCGAAATAACAACTTACAAAACTGAGCCGAAAATACAGCTTACTGTGCTAAACTACACCAGAGCTACAAATATCTACGAGAAAGTGCGAGATTTGAAATACGTTTGTAGATAGTTGTACATTTTCATAATAAGTCGTAGTTTATCAGTATCCTATTGATTGCGGCAAGTTGTAACCTTCTGTAGTATGTTGTAGTTGGGTGTAATAACAACTACAACTAACTATAAAAATCTATAAGTCCAACAAATTTGCGGCACGCAGTTTATTAAATTGGAATATATGTATGTGGGTGCTATGTCCGTACTCACGATCTCAGGCCCACGATTGATATCGTGATCCAATGACGTCCAAGGTGAACCTGTGAATTGTTTTTATATTCTTTTGGGGCCCCGCGAGATGCGGGGCGACGTGCGAAGCACGTGTGCATGGCGCCTGGAGGGTTACAATCTCCGGAGGCGCTATGCAAGAGGTTTACTCTCCGAATAGCTCCTTTACTAGGGAGTGTCTCTGACGGCTGATCCGAGTGTATCGTTTCGGAATCAAGCCCTTGCCCGGAGTCCTGGGCATCCGTTTCGGCGTAGTTGGCGGCGGACTCGGCGGATCGATCACCACTAGTGAGGATGGCAAAGAGTAAGTCTGTGTCTGCTGACACTTCTTTTTCGGCGAGATTATCTTCTTCGGCGAGGCTACTTTCTTCGGCAAGGCTAACTCCGCCAAGCGATGCTTCCAAGTGTGTAACGTATCGCAGAGAATAACAGGATAATATGTTTTTGTATAGGCTCCAAAATTGCAGCCAGTCCTTGAGCTCTCCACTAAATTTCGGCAGTTCTATTTTAGGCAATTTAAAAGTGCGTGCGTTATCTCTATTTGCCTGCCCTGCCTGTGCGATATTCTGTGCCGGAACCGCTGGTTGCAGGGTCTACTATATTGTTTACTGCAACCTTAGCTTGTTGATACTTTACTCGGTATTCGTCGGATGCCTCAGTCTCACTCGTAAGCAACTCATCACTCGCGTCGTTGTTAACCATAACCTCGAAAATTTTTTGGTTAAGTTCCTTAAGTTTGTTCGCTTTTTCTCTTATTAACGCGAAGCGTATCTGTAGCTCTTGTATTTGCGGTGTTCCTCTCGCCAATTCTGTATTCAGGAGTCCCCAATTGCGAGTAAACGACGTTCGCACGACTGCACGTGTCTTCTTCAGCTTTTCCATCGTAGCGTACGTATAACCAGTTCTCTGTCTTACACTTATACGTCACGAATACTTAAGTCCTGTCACGGTCGCCAAAATGTAACGTATCGCAGAGAATAACAGGATAATATGCTTTTTATGTCCAAAGAAGTTCTTTATTGCACACGTTGTCTCAAATACAGCGAGAATGATGCTCCGAACGTAACGAACGAATGTAAGCGAATGATCTCGAAGCCTCAAAGCGCGCGTACAATTAGCAAGCGAGTTTCGAAATTCTCAACTAGAGGCGTGCGTAGGATCGACGGTCGATAATAATATGTTTCTAACAAAGTGCGTGGTGCCGGCAGGTCCGATAAATCAATAGTTATTTGTGTAACAAGTGCGGGAAGTTGAGAATTGTCCAATTCTCAACCCGCGCGTGTTACACACACTATTTTATATCACAAGTGCGTCTAAAGTTTAAAAAAAGACTTGCAGGGGCGAGGGAGGGGGACGAAGCCCCCCCGAGCCCTTAAAGAAGGACTTGCGGGGAGCTATTTCTCCCAACGAGGGGGGGCGAAGTCCCTTGTTAAGGAGAGGTCCGGGGGGCAAAGCCCCACCGGGCAAAGGGGTTCGGAGGGGCGAAGCCCCCCGAGTCAAAAAGTTGGGCGCAGGCGGGGGAGGGGCGGGAGCCTCCCCCCGCCTATGATAAAAGCAACGTTTATTACAGGAACAAACATGATGTAATAAGAAAGGTGAAATAACATTACGTATGCACAGTAGTTCAATGTCTTGACCAATAAGAATTGAGTCAAAATGCTTGTAGGCTCGAAGCGTCTCCGTTTCGCAGTTGCCTTTGCAGATTAGGTTTTCGCCGGCTCGTAGCTCGAGGGAACGGTGCCGGCACGTGCCGGGCTTCCCGACGATTCGCGTTTCGTTCCCGGAAGACGCGATCCCGACAACGGGCGGTTTATCGATCGTCCTGGCGTGCGAATCCGCGCGACACACGTGCACACACATACACATCCGCTACGCGACTCCTCGACGATTTCGGGTACACGAGAAATTTTACATTGAGTCGTCTCAGTTTCTGGCGTTTCTGAGGTTATGTCTGAGTATCGCTGTGGTAATTCGCGTAGACATCTCGCAGCGCACGGAAACACGCGTAGTGTTTCGCGTAGTGCGCCGCGAGATGTCGTTAAGAACATGTCAGAAATAAGAGGACTCTAGTGGGAAAGACACAGAATGAGTGGGGAAAATAAGGAGAGTGTTGGCAATGAGTCGTGCAGGAATGAAATTGCTCACTATATTCCCGCACTGAGTGCGGGAATATAGTGAAAAATTTCTCATGCATGGAATTGGCTACTTCGCGCACAGATGGCGCGCACGGAATGGGCCACTTTCGACGCACGTGTGATATAAATGGAATTAACTTCCATGCTCGGAGAGATTCCACTCTCTTTCGAGACGTGGTTGAGACGTCTCCGGCGTTGACTCGACGGGAGGCCAACCCCTTGGAGTGGGCGGTTGCCCGTGGCGAGGACAGTCCTGCGGCAGCTTGCCGAGTGATGATGCAAGTTTGGAACCGAAAGCCCGGAGCTCTCTCTGTTACCAGAGGCCCGGGATCACGTTTCGTTATGCAGAGGCCTAAAAAAGCTCGCTCTGTTCAGAGGCCCACCAGGAGCTCGCTCTGTAGTTCCGTAGGAACTGTTTTTCGACCTTGCAATCTCGGTTGATAGCCAGTTTACACAAAAGCATCAAATCGAGAGAAAGCTCTGAAATCCTCTCAGCGGGTGGTCTTCTTAAAGCTCTCCAGCGGAATCCGGCTCACGCGAAACTGCATAAGCGTTGGCCGCTTAGCGGCGGCGCGGCGAAGTAGCTAGCGCGTGCGGCGGCTCGGCCGTGCGGCGTGCCCGAGCGGCGGCTCGGCAGGCACGTAGCATCGCAGCGCGGTGCCCGTGGCGCTAAAATTATTCGGCCGCCACATCACCCCCTTGGTTGATTTAAAGTCCATCTTGAAAACGGATTGGTGGACGTGACGCTCGTCCGCTTCTCGTATGTGTTGGTTGCGTCTTCTCGAGGCTTTGCTCGGATTGAGGTGCTTCTTCTTCTTGTTCCAGCACGTAAGCCGGTTTAAGCCTGTCCACCGATACTCGAACAGCTCGTCCGTTTATGCGGAGTTTGTAAGTTTTCTCTCCTCTACTGAGGACTTGCTAAGGTCCATCGTATGGTGTCTGGAGAGCTCTTGTCGGTGCGTCATGTCTCAGAAAAACTTGCTGTGCTGTAGCCAAGTCCTTGTATATAAATGTAGCTTTTTGACCATGTCTTCTAATTTTTGGTCGTAGGTTTCTCATTATTTTCTTTAATTGTGTAGCAAAACCTTTTGTTATATCATGCTCTCTGTTTTCTTCGTCTAGAAATTGTCCAGGTAATCGTATGGATTCCCCATAGACCATTTCCGCTGGTGTGGCTTGAAAGACTTCTTTCCAGGCAGCTCTGATGCCCATCAAGACTACTGGGAGAATGTCTGCCCATTCCTCCGTTTGATGGCTTTTGATAGCAGTTTTTAATTGTCGGTGCAATCTCTCTACCATTGCATTAGCTGCTGGATGATATGCCGTAGTACGCAAGTGAGACGATCCTGTTAGCTTTGCCAGCCTTTTAAAGAAATCGGATTCAAATTGACGTCCCTGGTCCGTCGTTATGCGTGTCGGAGTTCCATATCTGGCCACCTAGTTGACGAATAATTGTCTAGCCACCGTTTCAGCCGTTATGTCCGGAATAGATATCGCCTCTGGCCATCTTGAAAAACGGTCTACTATTGTTAGGAAATATCTGTATCCCAGTGAAATTGGCATCGGCCCACTCCCTTATGAAAAAGTACCATTGGCAAAAAAGCATTGGCCAATGGTACTTTTTCATAAGGGCTATATCCACATGAATATGTTGGAATCTTCTTGTAAGCGCTAGGAAATTTCCTGTCGGTGTGACTGTATGTCTGAATATCTTGGCTTTCTGACACTGCACGCACGCTTGTGCCCATTTGCGACTGTCTTGTTCTATGCATGGCCACACATATTTCTGCTTTACCAGTCTCGCCGTTGCTTTAATCCCGGGATGCGCCAGACCATGCAGGGCTTGGAATACCTGCCATCTAAATGATTCAGTGACGAAGGGACGCATGACCGGTGTAGACGTATCACAATAAAGTGTCGTAAAGGAGCCTGGTATCAGAACTTGTTTTAGTTTTAATGACGACTGTCTGTCACCGACTGTCTAAGATTTCTTTCAGCTCTTTGTCTTCCCTCTGCGACTTTGCTAGCTCCTCAAAATCTGGTGCCTTTTCGATGGTCTCGATGCGAGATAGTGTATCTGCGACGACGTTATCTTTGCCGGCCACGTGCCGTATATCTGTTGAAAATTGACCAACAAAATCCAAATGTCGAGCCTGTCTGGGGGAGCTTCGTAGTAAATCTTGTCGAAAAGCGTATGTTAACGGTTTATGGTCCGTTAGAATTGTGAATTCACGCCCTTCCAATAAATGGCTGAAATGTTTTACCGCTGTGTAGATTGCTAACAGTTCTCTGTCATACGGGCTGTATTGCTTCTGAGCTCGATTGAGCTTTTTACTCATTGTACACAACCCGTATAGATCGTGGGCTATGGCGGTGAAGAAAACACTAAGTTTTAATTGTTGACAAAATAAAATATATTTAGAATATAGCAGAATAATTTTCAATCGTATTCATAAACTATTATGGCAAAATCCAATCATCATATCAATCAAAAAACAATATATATATTTCACATTGTAATAGTCCGTTCAATGATAGGAATATAAACATTGGTTGACTGTATGATCTCAATTTGAAACTTGAGATGCAAAACAATAATATATTACAAGGTAATTATAACGAAAGAATCAATATGATATGATATACTTAAATGTATCTTTAAATTATTTAATCACTGAAAAGACTATTAGACATGACAAGAAACTGATATCATAATTAATAATAAATCAAAATAATCTTATACATAAATTTTTATAAGTGAATGATGCGTTAAATAATAATCGTTATTAAACGCATTAATTCACAACGATTCGTGAAAACGCAATGAAGTATTTCACATGAATCGATATATTGTGTGTTACACCGTTGAATATAATTTCTGAATAAGTGAACATTGAATTTTATGGCGAATCTTGTTCAGAACAATTGAAGCTATATACATCTTATCTTAAACATTTTACGCATTAATTTGTATTGATTAAACAAATGAATCTCTTCGCAAAGATTATAATATTTATCGAGAAATATGTGAAATTAACTATCACAAAAATAGAATTAAACGTATCGTAAGCTTATTTTACTTTACTTTACTTGGCCAAAATGAAATATCAAGAATGAACAGTCAAAAAAATGGTTGCAACCCGTAAACAAATATCTTGAGTACTCAAGTGAAATGAACGATTATCGTTCCGGTCAATAAATGTTTCGCTGGAGCGCGGAAGCCTCTTAAACGTCCTTTACTGGACAGTAGATCTCTCGAGATTTCTGAAACCAAAGATCGAGTAGATTGTAGACTTTTCCGACAATCTTTATCTTAGTCGTGATCGATGGCTTCTATCAGAAATCTAAGAGTTACCTGATTACTAGTGTCCACCGTGTGTGGAAGCACTTCTAGAAGAGTCGTTTCCTTTTCGTTTATCCATATCATATCGTCATCATCAAGAAACGGAGTAATGGCGTCAATCTTATGCCGTCATCGTCATTATCAAGAAACGGAGTAATGGCGTCGATCTCTCACACGTTCGAGAATGAAATCGAGCCCTGGTCCTGCCGTGCGTCAATTACAGTCCCTCGGATCTTCTCGTACTTCTCATTACAGTCCCTCGGATCCTCTCGGACTTCTTAATCGATTACTTAGAGTTTCACAATTTATCGTTAGAACGATTCACATTAATATAATACCGAATTCAGATTTTACGGCAGAAAGTCAGAAACATGTCTTTACTTATTGATAAACAAGAAACGAATAACGCCGGTTGCCCGGGCCGCAAGCTTGTGCATGCACGCGCGCTTTCTTCTTCACGCGGCAATTACATGAATTGAATATCGATACGTCGCGCCTCTAGCGCTTTACGCTATACAATTTTTCTAGGGAACTAGATTCGCCAACTGAAGTGAGTTTACAAAATCGCTAGTACTTTCTATGAAATATCATAGATGGCAACATTCACCCTTTTCTCCTCAATGTCTCATCGCGTTTTCAAACACTCATAAATGCGAGAGGCTGCCATCCTACTTCAGTCTCTTGTTGTACCACTGCTGCCGTATCTGAGGCATCTGTGGTCAAGGTCATCCTTGCTCCGGTTTTCGGATGTGCCAATAGCGTAGCTTTCGTCAAACTGTCTTTGCAGTTTTTAAACGCCAGCTCTAGCTGCGGGGTCCACTCTACTGGAGTTTTTTCTTTCGTCTTTGGACCACGTAGAACGTCATGCAACGCCGCTTGGTCGTTTGCTGCATTCGGTATAAATCTTCGATAGTGTTCCCAAGAATTGTCTCAGTTGTTTAATAATCTCGGGTTTCTTGAAATCTTGTATGGCTTGGACTTTCTCTGCCAACTGTTGTACGCCTTCTGCGGTCACTAGATACCTTAGGAATTTCACTTGAGTAGCTCCCAACACGCATTTCGCTGGATTAAGTTTTATACCATATTCTTCGAGGCGTTTAAATAGTATTTCTAAGTGTTTGAAGTGCTCTTCTTCCGAGTCCGAAGCGACTATGATGTCGTCGATATAGGCGTAACAAAAATCCAAACCGTGTAAGACTTCGTTTATGAACCTTTGAAAAGTTTGTGATGCGTTCCGCAAACCGAATGGCATGTAGCAAAACTCGAATAATCCGAATGGCGTAATGATTGCCGTCTTCGGGATGTCCTCTGGATGTACTGGAATTTGATTATAAGCCCTAACCAGATCCAGCGTAGAATATATTTTCTTTCTGTACATCGAATGCGTAAAATCTTCTATGTGCGGGACCGGGTATCGGTCCGGTTCCGTGTGAGCATTCACTCCTCTGTAGTCTCCGCAGGGTCTCCATAAATCTCCCTATTTCGGAGCCATATGCAAGGGTGAGGCCCACGGATTCTTAGAAGGACGAATGATTCCTTCTGCCAGAAGGAGATCAAACTCTGCCTTCGCTGCCTTGAACTTGTCCGGTGCCAGTCTCCGAGGTCGGCAGGCCTCTGGAGGTCCCGGTGTAGTTTTTATGTAATGTACTGTGGAATGCAAGCACTTCTGCTTGTGTGTTCCCGTTGTCTGCGTAATGCGAGGAAAACGTCTTAGTAACTGGTGAAAGGGTGAGTCCCCTATCATTGATTTGACGGACGGTGCTCCATTCCTGTTGGCTGACCCGTTGGCTATTAACCCTGTTTTGGCATCCACCAATTGTCCCTTTCTGACATCTGGAAGGAGGTGGAAATGTGCCAGGAAATCCGATCCAATAATCGGCGATGTCACATCAGCTATGACAAAACGCCACAGGAATGCTCGACGTAAACCCAGATCTGGTTGTATGGCAAGGTCTCCATATGTTTTAATGACGGATCCATTTGCCGCAAAAAGTCCATTAATGCCAATCAAACGACGATTCTGCACTATTGATCGTGGATAAACGCTGACGTCGGATCCCGTATCGATCAGGTATCGCGTCTTAGTCTTGCGATCTATCATGAACAGGCGGCAGGGTTGTTTCGGGCCGGGGTCGCTTGCCGCTAACAACGACCACCCCGCTAGTTTTCCAACGACAATGGCTTCTTATATTCACACGGCTGTGTACATTTCCGGGCTTTATCTTTGAACCTTCTATGGTAAATGCATATTTTATCGTCTGTGTCCTTCTCTTTCCTGCGAGGACGGCTTTTAGAACGGTCGCGTTTCTTGCTCTTCTCCGTGGACCGAGCCAATCGACTGTTTAGGCTTGCTACTTGTTTGGCCAGTCCTTTAATTTGGTCCTCCAACGTAAAAGTACGCGTCGAGGGTTGTACGCTGGCGACTATAGCTGCTCTACAGGTGACTTTGAATACTCTGTCTACCGGTTGGCATTGATAAGATCTTTGAAAAAATCACCCAAACCAAAAAATCCCACAAAAAAGATCCCACCAAAAAGATCCCCAAATCAACAACATCCCGTGCATAAATATCCCAGATGCAAAGGATTCCGTGCATAAATATCCCAGATGCAAAAGATCCCCGAATCGACATCATCCCACGCATATATGTCCCACATGCAACAGGTTCCTGGAAAAAATTAATTGAAGAGATAAAAGGTATATGTGTATCATTATATTATATTATTTATATTACAGCTTTCGAGTTACATATAATCAGCTAGCTTGCACCGAACAATTAATAATCATTACAAATAATCTAGTAGAAGAGTTTCGCAAACCACACTGCGCTACAATGCAGCTTTCGAGATATCAATATTCAAATATAATAACAAGAAACAAAGTTACATATAATCAGTTAGCTTGCACCGCACAATTAATAATCATTACAAATAATCTAATAGAAGAGTTCCTCAAACCACACTGCGCTACAATGCAGCTTTCGAGATATCAATATTTAAATATAATAACAAGAAACGAAGTTACATATAATCAGGTACATTGCACCGAACAATTAATAGTCCTAATAGGCTAAGTTATGGGCAACACCACGCAGATATTTAACAACGTTGCCTTTACCATAAGTGCCCACGACATTAAGCAACCGCCTATCACGATCTCGATATTTTCTGGTTTTCTTTGGTCCAACGTCGCCTCGAA
>NW_020224150.1:0-8058 GCF_003070985.1 Temnothorax curvispinosus
TAAATGGGTACTTAATTGGAGTACCGTCGGTAATGCAGCGTTCTGCAATCCTCGACACGAGGATTCGGGTTTGTTTACTTTACGTCGTACGTTTTTTTTATCGTGACGTATTTACGGAAAATGTGAACGGAATAATAAATAATTTTCCGACGGGCGTTATGGCGTGACAGGCGTGCTCGAGTCGCTACGGAGGCGAAACTGTCAAACGTGACAGGCATCACACGTAATTTTTTTCACAATTTTTAGTTTGAAAAAAAGGATGGCCCACGTCAATCAGGGACTCGGGGAGGCCACGGACTTTCTAACGAGGTTTCACAATATCTCGAACAAACTGAAAAAGTAAATCTTTTAAGTTAAAGCGTTCAATTTTGACTCAACGACGATTCTCTTCCTCATTGCTTTGATCCCCTTCTGATCCCTTAGGCGATTTCTGAGGAAGCCAAATGTCGCGGAGGCATGCGATCAATTTAGTGAGTGTTCAATTTAATATCAATTAGATAAAAGATTAATACAAGCCTCTCGGAAGGTCGACTGACTAATTTCATTTTTTGTATGTTTCTTGATTACTACTACTACTATTATTTTAATACTGGAGCATATGATTGTTTTACAATTTTATCTATTTTTTTCTCCACCTTTTTCATAGAATTAAATCACAGCTTACATAGTTAGTCCTATGTAATAATTTAACTCTTAATTATACTTGGAAAACAAAGAATAAATAAATAAAGATATCCGATTTCTTTTTTAGGTGCCTTAGCTACCGAATGCGAACAGAAAGAATTGTGGCAATATGCAGGTTTGTGCTGGTTGGCAGCCGCTAGATGCCAGGGCACATTGGAAAATGCCTCCTCGGAAATAAATCTTCTGGTGAAGGCTGGAAGGCAATTCCTTATAGCTGAGAAAAAAGATAACGACATAGGATGTCCCTCTATAGGCCAAGAGAACATACAGGTCTCTGGGTGCAATATGAATTTGTAATAAAAAGGAAGTAAAAGGAAAGGACTAAATATAGCTCCCGTTGCAGGCGGCTGTGAGTTGCTTTGGCCATTCTATGGCTAGATGCAGCAATCAACCAGGATTCAACACAATTTCTGCTGGTTTATCAGTAGAGTTGGCGTTAGCGCTAGGACCAGGTCCCGCCGGTATTCAACAGTTGCGCAAAGCAATCGATATCTTTCCTACGTCAAAAGCTATCAATACCTTAGTGTCTTTCCATATAAGACAGGGTCAGTACTTGATCCGTTCTCATCTGTGTACTCATGATTAATTTATATTTTTACAATTATCCTTTTCAATCAATTTGGAATATGCAGTGTTTCAGATAATTTTATCCTTACAGGAGATTACGTCGCTGCGTTACAAATACTCAATGAATTTGTAGAATTTGTAGAAGCTTGTGTTGTGGCTGGTGCTAGAGGAAACTATAATGCTATCTTACATAGGTATTACCTTATCACAAAGATATAATAATTAGCTGTACGAGACAAATTAATACTCCGAAAAATTAATAGCGAAAACAATCGGTTGTTAGCTTGTAAATAAAAAATTCGCTTCGTTCTGTGATTGGCTCCGTGATTATAATCATTTGTAAAATTCATTGCTATATTAAATTGCAGTTAATACATAATACCTTTCTCTACAACAATACATTTAATATAATAAAAATATATATATCATGAAATTTATAATTAGGTGCGAAGTGACGCGAGTACTTCTACTGCTCATTCTTCAGCCATCACCCCAGAGATTGACCCCATCTCTCGCCCAAGTCCTCGAAAAGTACGCGTGGGCGGAAGAAAATGTGAACAACGGTATAAATCAAGTTTTCAATTGTACAGAGATAATTCTGGTTCTTCCGTAACAAATATATTCCAAGTTATTGAAACGAGTGCCTCTCTTTCTTGCAGGTCTCAATATGAGCGAGGACGAATTATTATTACTGCAATCCCTAGTATTAGCGTGTCAATCTCACGATCATCAAGCGGTGTTGGAGCTCGAAAACGAACTATATCCGTACTTTGATACAGAGCAGAAGGAACTGTTGCATAAATTGATACAAGTAGTATCGACGCAGTAAATATACAATAATGCCGTGTGTAATGAGCTAGGCGTATGATATTTTTCTCCCGATTGTTTCCCCCGCCGTAGGACACTCCTCGCGATTTCACGTCGCGCCGTGAAATCGGTCCATCGAAATCGAAAATCGGGGCACATTCCTCGACGGACGAGTGAGGGATGCCCCTCGGCATGGTGGTGTTTTTTTTTCGTTTCGCGCGATTACGTTATTAGTCGCCTCGAAACAGGTTCCTGCGGCCAAAGGCTGAGCTGTTGCTCAATCGAGGCGCCGAGGATGAGCTCCCTGCTTTTACTAATCCAGTAACGGTCGTGTTGCAAGCGGCGAATTCACGTGAGACGATGGCAAACTCGTCACGCTTCTCGATGTGAAAGGAGGAGGAGGAACTCTTTAGACGAGAATCGTAGAACGGACGGCTGGAGTGGAGCAAGACAAGGCTGGCAGGAAGGGCATAGTGTGCGTGCCGGTATAGCATCGCGGAGGAGGGGATGTCTCGCGCGTCCCACGATATACTGAAGTCCTTCGCTTCTCTACGGCTACTATTCAAGGCAGAGTCGCAGTCGGTGTCAGTTATCGTGCGAAAGTGCCTCAGAATCCTTCGGATCAAAGTCGTTCGCGTTCCTCACTGAATTCTTACTTAATCCTGGACCGAGGTAACGATCTCTTCGTTCCGTTACACGATATTCTTAAGTCTTCTAATCTTGCAACAAAAGCGAATTGCGTATATCGCAATTAAAAATCCGCTGGAGCAATGCGTCAGCTTCATTATACAGACTAGAATGACAGGAAGCCTCTTCGAGCGCGAACAATCTCTCGTGATCTAATGAGAAAAATCGGTTCCAAGGATGCCGATTGATTTCTCTAAAGGTCAAGGTTCGTAGAGACTCTCGTATTCGAGTCGTTGCCGTTGCAAGAACACATTCCAAATGAAACGGTGATTAATCAGTACATGCGTAGATTAAGGTAGTCTTGGTTTATTTACGATAGATTTCCGTTGACAAACTTCAGTTAAATTTCTTTAAATAGTGGATATTACAATATATAAAGAAAATGGTTTTTTACACAGATACAAATCTAGAATTTTTTTTTAATGCACTTGAATATACACTGCTAAAGATCAAATAAGCGTCTGGTGACCGTGTAATTTCGAATACCGTTAAGTATGACTTCACGCGAGTTAGGTCGTAAATTTAATGAATTGGAAAAATTCCTGAACACACAGACACATTACGATTATGCTCGAAAATATGATTTTATATACTCGCGATTATTATATTGTTTGAATTCTAGAATCATATAATTTTCGAGATATTTAAAGTTTAAATATTTAAATTCTCAATTTTTAAATTAAATCTTAATTTCAGATTAATTTATATAAATTGTTATGTATATATAATTTGTTTTTCTTTTTCCATATACTCGCCGCGTATAATGCGTTCTTCCTTTTTAACTTCGAGGTGCTAACACTTCGCGTCCCCGCTACGTTAATTTACCACGTGTTTCGGCGACCTTGAACTCTCTTTGCTCACTTGAACGAAGGTGAATGCCCTAGGCACCTGCACTCTTCGGTTTGCGAGTGTGCGTCCCCGCGTCGATAAAATTCTGACCCGTGTGCATCTAGAACTTGAATCGAGAGTTTATTTACTCCAGAGATTCGTTCCTCGTTGAGGAGATTGATATATTAAAAATACTAATAAATAGAATTCGTACTAATAATAAACAGATACTGCGATATGATTATCAGTTGTATTATCGTTTCTATAATGAAGAGATTTTTCTATTATAAGGAAATTTCATAAACAAATTTTGGTTCTTGGAAAAAAGATGCGTTGTCAATTTATATTATAGAACAGATTTTTAAAACAAATTCTTTATGATATTCTACAATAATTGTTTCAATTCAATTGAACGTATATCCGTTTTTTTCGTACGACGTACGAGGAAGAATCTCGACAAACGATCCGTAAATAAAAAAATTGAATTCTCTCGTCCAGTCGAGATGGGAGACTGGAGGACCATTTTCGTAACCGGAGGCGCCGGTTACATCGGCAGCCACTGCATCGTCGAGCTCCTGGAGTGCGGTTACGACGTGGTGGCTATAGATAACTTTGCAAACAGCGTGACAGAAACCGACGGCGAGTCCGCGGCGCTCAAAAGGGTCGAGCAAATAACGGGGAAAAAAGTCACGTTTTACAACTGCGATCTGCTCGACAGAGAGAAGCTCGAGACCGTATTTAACCAGGTATTACGTTCGCTAATGATTTCAGATTATACATTCCATTTATCATTATCATTTCATTATATATATATTATACGGCGTGTAATATTGAAAGAGTTACAAAGCAGTTTTTTCCGGACTCGTGAAAAGAGTAATTTGTCACTTTCAGCACAAAATAGATTGCGTGATACATTTCGCGGCTATTAAAGCCGTTGGCGAATCGATGCAGGTTCCGCTGCATTACTATCGAAACAACATAATAGGAGCTATTAATCTGCTTGAGGTAAGATTATATTTACAAAGCGTATACGCTTCCCCGGTCATCATTTCTACAATTCCGATGTGTCCTCTTATTTGCAGGTGATGAAAGCGGCTGGCTGCTTTCAGCTTGTATTCAGTAGCTCTTGCACGGTTTACGGCGAGCCTACAGAACTGCCTATCACGGAGGAACACGAAACCGGCAATATCACCAATGTGTATGGCCGTACGAAGTACTTTATCGAGGAGATGCTCAAGGATATATCCAGAGCTGAAAAGGTTCGTGTATATAGAAAATTTCGAATTTACGCAAAACTCTAGCTTCGTACGAATAACGATTAAAATTTTACTTGCGTAAAATAATATGGTGTTTGTACACTCGTACAAATATTACTCCATAGTACAAATATACACTCCAGATTAAGAATAAAAGGCCAAATTTTTTATTTTTCGTTTTCTCCTTCGGAAAGAAATCGTATATCACTTGCATTCTAGTTTGTACTATTTCTTCTAGTTTTTATTGAAGATTTCTTTTGTTTTAACAGAGTTGGAACATCGTATCTCTAAGATACTTTAATCCGGTTGGTGCTCATCGATCGGGATTGATCGGGGAGGATCCGACAAAACCATTCACAAACCTGATGCCGTATATCGCTCAGGTCGCTTTGAGGCACAAGCCGGAGTTGATCATATTCGGTGGTGATTATCCTACGGATGACGGCACAGGTAACAGATGAGAATATCAAATAATAAACGCTTTACATATTTTCATTACTGCTTCTATACTCACGCTTTATACCTTTCCAGGCGTCCGCGATTATATTCACGTTATGGATCTGGCTGCCGGTCACGTGGCAGCATTAAATGCTCTGCACAAACAACACCTCAGGCTAAAGATTTATAACTTGGGCACCGGCAATGGCGTGACCGTGTTGCAATTAATAAAAACATTCGAGAAAGCCTCTGGTACTACCGTGCCGTACGTTATAAAAGAGAGAAGAGAGGGCGACATTGTGTCCATGTACGCTAACACGGATTTGGCGAAAAAAGAATTGGGCTGGACAGCGAAGTACACTGTGGAGCAAATGTGTAAGTAACGTAACCCTTAAACGCGGGATCTGAACAATCTCAAACAATCGTGTCTAACGGTGAGACGTCGAATACAGGTCAGGACTTCTGGAGGTGGCAAACGATGAATCCATACGGATACCGAACTTCAATAAAGAACGGAACTACTGAACACCTGAACAATACATCGTAAAAAATTGTATCGAGGAAATTATGCAAATAATTTATAATAAAGAATCGATACGCGTTCTTATAATTTACATATTTATGAATCACAGATCTAACTCTTACATTTTTACGGTTGCTCTTTACTCTCATTCTCGCTTTTTATGTCGTCGGCGTCACTTTCATCTTTCTTACATTCATCCAGAATTTCATAGAGCGATAAATGTTGAAACTTTAAGATTTCTAGACCCCAACTCGTCCATCCAGGCAACAAGTACCTTGCAAAAATTTCTAGACACTTTGGGTCGTCCGGGAGATATTCCTTTATGATTTCTAAAGACGTGAACAAATATTTTATTGTAATTGTATATTTTACAGAATATATTTTTCGTTTTTTACTCGTACCTGTGAGAGGTGGTTTGTGAGAATGTACCGCACTAGGTATGCTGATCATCAGTCTGCCATCAGGGATATTCACTTTGTCGTTTTCCAATGCAGATCCTAGTATCAGTAATTCATAAGGTTGCTTGCCAGGCGCTGAGTTAAAATTACATATTGTATCACCTGCTTGTGTCACCTAGAGTGGCAGTTGTTATCTAACTTATTGCATTGCATTCCCAACATTATTGAGACATTGCCTACCTTGAGCCAATACCACTTAGCTCTATAAGTAATACCCCAAGATGGAAATATTTCGTTGAAGATACTATTCAAATGATTGGACGAATTGGTACACCATACGGCTACAATACCATTTGAATGTAACAGTTTTCTTATTGGTATCTTGACTAATTCCTCATTGTACATCATTTTGTAACTATAAAAGAATATACAATCATTTCTTCAAATATCTCACGCAATTAATGACATATTTAAAATAGTTAAGAATAAGTTGAATTTATAGATCAATTGTATTCTCTCTAAACTCTTTTCTCTATTAAAATATTGTCTATTTGTTAATTTATAGCAAATCGCAGTGAAATTACCTGGCCTCTGCGCACTTCATTTTCTTCCTTCTGATTGACTTGTTCCACCAAGGTGGATCCAGCAGTATGAAGTCATACTGGTTGCCCAGTTCTATCTTCTTTTCCATATCTCTTACGTCGTAGCAATAAAATGTGCATTTTCTTGGAAACACATATTTCTTATCGTGAGCCTTGGATATTATAGCATCATTAGTATCGTTGGATCCATACAGGTTCTCATCTTTGACGGAATAAGTATCTTGATAGAATTTCATGGATGCCAAACGTGCTACCTCATTGTTATCGAAGGAGTTATTCCGGCAAAAGAGATCTTTGTCTCTCGCAGCAGACATCATTGCGCCGAATGCTTGTTTAACGCGATCAACCTGTCGTGAGAATAATTTTGAGATACTACATGAAACAAAATATAAATTCTTGTTTTGGCTGATATTTTAAAATAACCTAAGGCATGAATGTTATATGTTTCTGAATCTACTTACTTCCTCCAAGTCTTTCTGCGGCAATCGCTGCGAACGCTTCCTCTTTTTTCTATTGTTAAGCATCGTGGTACTGTCCTGGGACTCCTGGACAGTCTGAGCTATCTGATTTTGCCTCAAGTATTGAGAATTGATCTCGAATATCATTTTGTTAAAGCCTAAAGCGCAAAATTCATTTTCGTTTTGAACTTTCTTGTATATCTCATTGAGATACTGCAAGTGAGATATGATCCAGCCTTCCTCGCTGACATGAAGAATACTCATATTTGGCTTTGGAGATCAATGTGACACACACATATACACATATACGATACTGTCAATACTTGTCACAGATCCTTATGATATGTTCTACATTCAATTTACTATTATATCAATCTGTCTGATGCACAATCATCAATCCAATTAGAAAATAAGCTACGTGATTATGAATATATACATATATACATGTTTAATGCTGCGAACATGAATATATACATATTTCACTTTTTATTTTCATATAAATTGCACGTGCCAGACCTGTTAGGTTGATTCGAAAAGCCTGTAATGTGCAATTTGCATGCAAATCCAATTCTTCGACATTACTGTGGTCGCTATAACAACTGATAACAACCGCCATTTGCCGGCATCGCTCGACGCTCGTGCTCCTTATCACACTTATCACACAACACAATCACACCCCCTCAGCGACCTCAGCACATTTCGCGCCTGCGCGAACTCAAATGACAAACTTCAGGGCGTGAAGATGACCCCAACTCCGATTAACTAAATTGAAGTTTGAACGGCAAACTTCAGAGTGAAGATTACCCTGAC
>NW_020224151.1:0-1534 GCF_003070985.1 Temnothorax curvispinosus
CATTAGTACAGAAAATTAATGAAATTAAATTGTTTATATATATATATATATTAAGATTTTTATTATTTTTATATCTCACAAATGGTTGGGAATTTGATGGGAGTGTATAGGAAACATATTGCAGAACTTTCACTAAAGTATAATATAGCATTGGAAAATTTTATTGTTAATATATGTATTTGTTAATAACAAATTATTAATTAAATAAATTGGTACTTTTTAATTTACATATTGATATTGTTAAGCTCTCCTTAGTCGTACGGTTTTAATTCTACAATGAAATAATTTTTTTTATGAGCCACTTTATTTTATTGTTATAAATATTTCGTAAATAAACAATTGCAGAGATTAAAGTTATTATCATTTTTTGTAGGTGTACTAATGCAGAGTTTATGTGCGCGGTCAAAATTCGTATGAGTTTTCGTAAACAGTTTAACGCTTCAATGTCTCAATTTCCGCTTCTTACGTGCTTCGTTTTTCGCTAGGGGGGGAGCTAGTCCCCTCCACGGACAGCGTGGCCAGCGCCCCTGGTGAAAATAGAGGGCTTCTCGGAGCGTCAAAGAAGGGCAAATGAAGAGAAGTTTAATAAATCTCGTTAAATCTCATTTATTAGTTTAATTAATTTAAATAAAAAATCGGCGTTAACGTTACTGGTGTTTAGAAGTATGAGAGATTCCATTTTTATCATAATAATTAAGTGTCAAAATTTTTGTTTAGAAATGAAATTTTTCAGCTTTAGAATGTATAAAAGACTAAAATATTAATGTAAAAGTAATTTGGTCTTTGTAAGTTTAAAGGGTAGAAAATTCAAAATGGCGGATGTAAAACTTTAATAATTTATAACTCGAGAACGGTAAGAGATAAAAAGATGGGGTTTCTTTTGTTGTGTTCAGATAATTAAAGGCATTATTTTAGGTTGTTTAAAATTTCTGTGTTTTATGGATTTCCATAATTTTTAATTATATCTCGGGATTAAGAAGAGATATGATGTGGGGTTTTTTGTGAGGTTACTTGACATGCTCTGCTGGGTATCTGTAGTGATTTTAATTAACAACCTTTAATAATATTTTTATGATAAATTTTATTGTTAATTAGTTTATTTTGAGAGATACAATAATGGTTTATAATCAAAAAGTTATTTGACTTTTTGTGATAGTTCTAGTAATCACACTAACTAGGTCTGTTGATAATATAATTTATTTGTTTATAACAATTATGTTTGAAAAAATGCTGATGAGATAATTATTATTTTAGCGTGATAATGTTTCTTAGGCATAAAAGGTTATGTTCTTATGAATAATCTACTTTTAATTAATTTATTTATTTTTTTATTTTAATTTTCTGAGTTTATTCTTATGGAACATGTATTTATTCGTGTGTTAAATTGAATTTATATTGCATAAAAGATCTCATAAAGTTTGTAATATTTATTTACGATCAATTTTAGTGATTCTGGGGAATTTTAACAAGCAATTGTCCAAAAGTTTATGTGTGATTCATGCAAATGGGGCTTAAGCTTGAAAGGGTACCTTAA
>NW_020224152.1:0-1698 GCF_003070985.1 Temnothorax curvispinosus
CTTCATTTTTCAGTGCAGTAACACAGCGCTTGTATATTTGATCGGAACCTATGGCAAGGTTTGAATCCATTGTCAGAGGATATAACAATATGAAAGCTAACCGTATATATGATTAAAATGTTTACAGATAAATTAAGTCAAAAAATCAAAAGCAAAGTTGCAACTTATTCGTCTCGCCCAAAAGTGCGAATATGTAAGTTCCATGTAAAATTAAGATGTTCAATGGAGTTAAAACTTGTAATCAGTAAATTCCACAAATCAGCTGAACCAAGCCACCGTCAATTGTTATTGATATAAAGGATTGCTAAGAAAGTACGTATCCTCCTGTTGGCCGTTAGGTTCCTATTCTTATGAAGTCTCGTAATTAACTTGTCTTATAGTTAATTTGTTCAGAAATTACCTAAATATCATTCCGGCTGCGAATGCTCCCTCTGAAAGCAGCATTGGATCGAACGCGTGCCATTGATCTCTTGGATACCAAGGATCTAAACCACTCCAATATTCTCTCTGTCATAAAACAATGTAATTCAACAAAAGATTCAAAGAAAGGAATAATTATTTCTTATAATCTCTTAAATTTGACATGAAAAATATATTATTTATTACAATGTAAAACTAAAGTATGTAATAAAAAAAGTTTACTTTAATGTAATTTACTATATATTATAATAGTGTGCTTGAAGAGTTTAAGAAAAAATTGTCAGAATTATGTCAGGAATATGACATTTTGAGAAAACGTTCGTTCTGAATCACTTAGTACATTCGGTAAATTTTTAAACTTTTAACCGTCAAAAAGAAGTTTAAAGACTAAGAATAGTAATATTTTCGTAGTAATTAAATATTAGATGTATTACATCACAGAAAGGTCACACAAATTAAGTCATTAAGAACCACGAACAATTTATCAAATAATGCGAATTTAGCATATTGTATTCGTTAATTTAAACATTGCGTTCGTATTCAGTACCTAACATATAAAATCTCTAAGGTAAAAAGTCTTATAAAAATTCAAAAATTTGTTTTAAAATATATTCTATATTTAAATCACATTTTATAATCAATTGTGCATTTACATTAATTATTTAGCTTTGATTAAATTTTATCAAAATGCATTCAACATGTATTTATATCTTAAATAGAGGTAAAACTGTACTATGTACCAACCTGTACTATCCACCAAGCCGTAATGCGCATACTTATCCAAATCACATAAAACGTATTTTGAATAAAATCTACGATATTCCAAAGATCCGATATATATTCAATTAATCCATCTGCCCATAAAGACTTAATTTCGCCAATGATTAAACCTGTAAATGCATTTTATTAAAAAGTAGAAGTAAATTATTAAGAATAATCCATAAATAATAAGAAATTTCTTATCGTGACTTTCGTAAATAATAGCATTTTACGAAGCAATGCCATTCGGCAATTTACAGAAGTTACAATAAGAAGTTTCTTATATCATTAAAATAAAATTAGTTTTGCTTTCTCATAGAGAAAGCTTTGCTTTCGTAAACCTCGTATATAAACGTATGATCGCACAATAGAAAAAACCGAAGAAAAATTGTTTTTTTAGTTTTTGATGTCAATGTGTTTAGAATGTTCTAAAATGTCGGAAAATTGCATTAAAAAAAAAATGTTCGTGTGCGTGTGTGTGTGTGTGTGTGTGTGTGTGTGTGTGTGTGTGTGTGTGTG
>NW_020224152.1:1708-3152 GCF_003070985.1 Temnothorax curvispinosus
GTGTGTGTGTGTGTGTGTGTGTGTGTGTGTGTGTGTGTGTGTGTGTGCGCGCGTGCGTGCGTGCGTGCGTGCGTGTGTGCACATTTATCTATAACTCAAGATCATAATCAACCAAATCTTAAAAAACTATATATGAAACTAGGTTTTAAGCCCGCGCGAAGCGGGCTTTTCTTTTTTTTTAGTCTATCCCTTTCGTAAACCCTCTTTGTTCTCACTTTTTTCTTCGTAGACATTTTCTTTTTCACTTTAAGTTTTCCTCTCTTAAATTTATGTATATATAGAGATAATATTTATTTTTTCCGCGCATCGGGCGGAAAATCTCGGCTGACCCGCCATTTTTGGCTCACTTTTATTTTTTCAATTATTTTTTCTAATTTTGTATCGCGTTGCATTTTGGCACTTAGGTTAGGTAGTACAACCCTTTTATTTACTCTCATTTTGATAAAATACATTGTTTTTTATTTTAAAGAAATTTCAATTTTTGGTAAATTTTCAGATTAAGGGCGACTTCACCGATTTCAATAATCTTGATATATGTTGTCAAGGTCATAACCCCGAGTGACCTTTAGAAGGTTTTAGCCGTCGCTCGTTATTCGTTAAAAAGTTATTAACAAAAAAAGTTTAAAAAATATAGCAGTTATTTTGTGTATTGGAAGGCATAAATAATAACTAATATAGGTATATGTCGAAATCACGGTCGTATAGACAGGTCTGGGCACTCGCGGTGGGGGGACCGTGACCCGAGTGAAGCCAGAAAATCAACATGGCGTCGACGTGAGGAAGCTTTTTGCGCATGCGCTATGCACATGTCTTATTGTGTATGTGAGAACGCAATGTTCGTAAAATTGAGTCGCGTAAACATTGGTGGTTCGTGTTAGAAAAACTGTTTTTTAGGCTGTATAGAAAGTATAATGGTTTTTTATTGCGTAGTTCCTGGTTGCAAAACCAATCGTAAAGGTTATTATTCAAAGTTGTCACTCTTTTCGATACCGAAAGATATCGTACGTAAGCAAAAATGGGAAGCAGCTATTTCTGTCAGTAAAGAGCCATCAAAGCATCGTGTTTGTGAAAAACATTTTTTACCAGAAAATATTGTGCGATGTACAGAACATAGAGATTCTACTGGAAATTTAATTGCTATTGTATGTATTAATCAATTTTTAAAGTAAATTTATATTTGAAATTTAATCAACTTAATTAAATATTTTTTATGTACATTTTTTTCAGTTACCACTTCAATGTCCTAAGCTTACTGTTGATGCAGTTCCATCTTTTTTTTTGCTTGGAATTAATAGTGAAAATGAAACTGCTGTTGAAAACTCAAAAAATTATTCAAAAGGCACTGAGATTAAAACATTTCGTCAAGACGATTTATTTACTGAAGAAAATGCTAACTTAGATATTTCAGAGCAACATAGTAATGTGCCTGAGTTAAACAAAAGTG
>NW_020224153.1:0-1271 GCF_003070985.1 Temnothorax curvispinosus
ATATCGTATAGAGTATGATTATATTCATAGATAATTAATTATTTATGTGATTTTTATTACAGGATTCTAAAGTGTGCGTGGCAGTGTAAGAGCTGTGTTGCTGCAGTTGGATTTGTGTAAATCGAGGTAATAGTTCCATTTGTTTAGCAATGTGCTTAAGTAGTTCTATAGATTTGATTAGTAATATATTTTTCTTCTTCTCTTCTCTTTTTTTTTATTTATTTTATTGGGCATATACACGTGTATATTTGTACTTGCATACATATATAGACGTGCATATTTGTTTTCAATGTTCATTCCTTATGTTACTTATTAATATAGGTTATTTTTATTTTATTATAGGGCTGGTTATCTATGCTGTCACCGTGATTTCGTTGGATGGATATGATAAGGATAAATTAAAAGTAAGTTAATGCTATATTTCTATCGTTACTACATTTATTCATATAAGTTTTAGTCTCTCCCCTTTTTCTTTATTTTTATTATTTTTGGTTAAATATATTCAAGTATTTGCCGCGTGTTCTTTCCTTAGCTTCGACTAAATCCAGGCGATAAGCAAAATTACGTAGTCTTTTCACTTCTAGCATAAGGCTTGTCATTGACATTTTGCTTAGCTCTGTAAGGATAATTATTTATTGATTATATATAACGGTTTTATCTTATAAGAGTGCAGTAATTAATATATTTCGTTATTGTTATAGGTGATAAGAGATAATAGTGAACTGAGACTGAATTAATAGGATAAGTATTTCAATCTTATTTTATATTTTTATGAATATATATATATATATGAATGAGAATATTAATGTATTTTCTTTCATTTTATTTCAGGTAAGGAATAGGTACGAAATTATCCTGGATGGGCTTGTTTTACGAGTGTGAATATGAATACGTTATAATAGTAATCTTACAATTAGTAAAGCATTTAAGTTATTTGCATTTTAAGGTTAACTAAATATATGTGTTTTTCTATTTTCTATTATATGCGTGTGTCAGCGTACTTTTTCCCCTTTTCTATGCATATATATTAAAGTTAAAATATAGAATTAAGATTATATTCTACTGATTGCTACGATTTAATTTTCAAAGTACTTATTCTAAGGAAATTAAGGTCCTCCACCGTGCTCATGAAGTATAATCATAGGTTAATTGTATAAAATTAATATTTTATTTTGATCCCTTCACCATGTACATAATAAAAATGTTAGTATTAGGTTAATGTTGGTCTTATAGTAAGGTCGCTCGCTAATGTTTACTTTATTATTCGGAGT
>NW_020224154.1:0-3425 GCF_003070985.1 Temnothorax curvispinosus
CAACAACACTATTAAAACAAGAGAAATTACTTTGTTCCAAGACTAATCAAATCGCTGACACTTTTGTGTCGCTACTTACCTCCCGGACTATTAGTATGGCAAACTTATTTACCTTTAGGTTACAAGATGTATCTGATCAAACTATTAATTTTCTATTGTCATATATTAATTTCCGGTTGAATACGCGTACATCCTACCGGTGCGATGCAAATCTAGTAAATTTTATTATAAGTATTCTACATTATTCGAGAAAAATTTTTTGCGTGTATGATTTCATAACGATTATACCGATTGGAAACAATTGAAACGGATTCGTACTCAAAGATGTAATTTCACTTGTTTTCTATCGGTTTGAATCAGTCTAAATTGTTATGATTTCGTGAACCCCGAAATCACGAAATTATAATGATTTAAACGGATTGACTGACCGATTCAAACTGATAGAATCCGTGAATTCCGGATATATAAACAGGATTATTTACTACTTTATTATAATTCCGTTCTTTGTACTACTGGGAGGGGGAATAACTCTCCGTGGACCCTGCGTCTCGCAAGACTCCCCCAGTCCCCACCTCGGCATTTGCCCTAAGTCCCACGGAAAACCACGGATCGAAAACCGTGGGCGAGGCAGACTTCTTTAGAAGACTTCAGGCGATCACGTTGCCTTCTTTCGGGTCGAAAGTTTCTTCGCTCTTCCTCTCTTTCTGCGAAAGCAAACATTAAACGCAGCAACTTCCACAAATTACACAAAAGCATAAAAAAAAAAAAAGTTATTAAAACACGTAAACATTGTAAACATAAATAAAAGAGTTCCCACTACCCTCGGGCTCCGCTAGACTTCTCGCACCACAACCTAACCCAAATGTCTCTCTACAAAAGGAGCTAACCTATCGGCATGCACAATTTTTTTCCTATTCCGAGGAGACCTGTGAATACAGAATACTACGTCACTTAATTTCTTAACTATAGAATACGGGCCCTCCCAATTGTTCTGCAACTTAGGAGCCCTCCCTCTTCTCCTTTGAGGATTAAACAGCCAAACTTTCTGCCCCTCTTGGAAAAGAAATGATCTTGCTCTCCCGTCATACCAGGTTTTAATCTTCGAAGATCTCAACGACATTCTCTCTCTTGCCTCAAAATGAATTTTTCCTAACCTTCTCCTCAAGTCTTGGACGTAATACCCGGAAGATTCCTGCTCCTGAACATCTGGAGAATTACCTCGTAATAAATCTAGAGGAAGTTTTAAGTCTCTAGCGAAATATAATTCTGCTGGAGTGAAACCCGTGGCCTCATGCTTAGATGATCTATATGCCAGTAGGAACATGGGAATCCATCTATCCCAATCTTTCTGATTTTCAGAGACAAATTTTGCCAAGAAATTTGTTATCGTCTGATGTTGACGTTCGACTTGGCCATCCGACTGGGGATGTAAAGGAGTAGTCCTTGTCTTTTTAATTCCCAGAAGGTTCATTAATTCCCGAAATAACTTAGACTCAAAATTTCGTCCTTGGTCAGTGTGGATTTCTGAGGGAACTCCGTGTCTGGAAATAACCTCGTTAACGAAGACCTCGGCGATAGTCCCTGTCCTAATATTCCGAGTTCAACCTTGACGAGAATTTCGAAGTCAACCGTAACGTCTTCCCCCGTGGGATACTTGAATCTTCGACCGAATACCGGAAATCTCCGTTCCCCTTCACGAACGAATTTCCTATTTATTAAAGAAACATCGGAACCCGTATCTATTTTGAAAATGCATTCTTTATTATTAAGAAAACCAGTGTAACAATAATCTTGAAAAATCTTATGCACTCTATTAACAAGAAAACACCGTTTCGTCGGGGATTTATCCATGCAAGCTGATCTCTCCCCGCCGAGATCAACTAAACCACGTTTTCCTTTTTTTCCGGACACTCGTTACGGAAATGCCCTTGCCTCCCGCAAAGCCAACATTCCTTCGGCTTACTCTTAACAAATTTTCTCTTTTCTCCTTCTTTCACGTTCTCTTTCTCTTTCTGTTCACCTAAAGTAGGATTCGCTGTTTCACTAGTCCCCCCATTTTTATTGAAAAACTTTCCCCCTCTATTTCTTTCCCCAAAGCTTTCGCCCTGAATAGCCTTAACCGCCTTTGCCCTTTCCACCGCGATCTTTAATGAAGTGATCCCTTCCAATTGTAAAGTTCTCTTGACAAATCCATCAAACAAAGCAGAAACGAACTGTGAACAAGCAATCTTATCTCGCACGGCATAAGTGCATTCGGGATAGGCCAGGCGCGAGAGCCTTTCAAGATCGGAGCCCAGCGCTGCGTATTCCTCCCCGAATCTTTGTTTTCTATTCGTAAAAAGGGAGTAATAATTTTGCGAGAGGTGCCCCTCTCCGAAACGCAGCTCGAGCTTTTCAGTGAGCTCCGCGTAAGTGAGAGATTCGATTCCATCGGCGCACGATTCGAGAAGTGACCGCGCCTTCCCGCGCAGACACGAAGCCAACACGACCGCCTTTTCCGCCTCGGTCCACAAATTCGCGCGCGCGATTAAAAGAAATTGCGCTAAGAATTCGCGAAGCGGCGCCGTCCCATCAAACGTATCCGGCTTCAACTTCAAACCGCGCGGCGCTTCACTCGAACCTTCACACGCGACGCGCCCCGCACACGAGCCCACGCTCGCGCCCATCGCCCGCAGCGGCGCGACCGAATTTCCGCACGCGGCGCGCCCCGCACACGCGCCCTCACCCGCACCTATCTCACACGACGCCTCACTCAACATTACGCCGCGAGAAACATTATTGGAGGGACTCAGCTGGTAAACGGCGAGTTGCTCCTGGAGACGTGCCATTGCAGCATCGCGCTCCTTCAAGCGAGCCTCCATCTCACTGCGGAAAAGCTGTTGCTCTTGCTGCTCCAGCCGCCGCTCCTCGCGCAGATTTTGCAGCTCCAAGTGGACGGCTTCAAAAGCGCCCGTCCCCGCCACCGTCGCCCCCGCATCCTGCGAATGGGACGAGGCACCCGTCTCCGCTCCTGCCGACGCCGCGGCCTGCGAACGGGTCCTCGGCGGGGAGTGCATGGTCGCCATCCTGGTCGGAATACTGCGCTCGTCTAGAGTTCCCTGTTCGCTCGTTCGTCTTCGCTCGTCCGATCCCGGACGAGCCCCCAAAATGTTACGCTTATCCGTGCGTCCGCTGCTCACTCACACACTCACTCGCGAACGCGGCGCGTAATCCCGTTTCCAGGAATAAAGACTCTCTTTATGTTAGAAAGGAACTCGTTTAATAGGAACTCGTTTAATAGGAACTCGTTTAACAAAGAGCTCGGGTGGACACGTCCGAACGAATCGGAAACCCAGAGCGAAATCTCCCAGTCAATGTGTAATCAATAAATCAATAATTCCGTCGTTAAGGACCGCGCTTCGACTTGAAGCTATTCGAGCGAAGTT
>NW_020224155.1:0-864 GCF_003070985.1 Temnothorax curvispinosus
ATGAGATTTATTTCGTGTGCCAATTATTTCTACAAATTATCTCTGCCAATTATCTCAGAAAGTATTAATTCTAGGAAGGGATCCTAGGAAGGGATTTTTGAAGTCAACCTTCGGATAAGGGAAATTAAGGTGCCTTCTAACTCTTTTTTAAGCAATGCGATACAGGTGCTCTAGTTTAATATAACTCTTTTACTATTTTTTTCTAAACTCTTATTCTTTCTTTTTAAACAGATTATTAATCTTTCCGGATCTTTACCAAACAGTTGCTGAAAAATAAGAATTTCTCATTCAACTTCAGAAATATTTGTAACATCTTCAGTGATTTAGTCTATGTATCAAAATATATTATGTCTGTTAAGTTAGCACCCCTCCCCCTCCGCAAAAAAGCAGAATAACACATATGTAGAAATTAAATGCTCTTTATGTGCTAATTATGTGTTCTATTCACGTTTTTTGTGCTCGAACGGTTTCATGGAAAATTGCAATTAAAAGTGGGGATGCTGGCTTAACATAAGCTAGCACCCCTACTCATTAAAATTATATTAAAAAATAAAGTACTTAATACAGTACAATTATGTGCTTTTTATGTGCTTTTAAATGTCTCAAACCAAATTAGTTTATCTGTAATAGTTTAAAAGATATACGTAAAAAAAGGATCTATATACTACTGATATTAGAGTAAAGTATCAGTTAAAATACAGAAAGCAAAATAATTCTTGTCTTAAAATGTTTCTTGATTAATGTGTTCTCGAAATATGCACAATGAAATTTTCGTGCTTATCCCCTTTGACCGACCCGAACGTGAACACCCCATACATACAAGAGTAAAGTACCAGTTAAAATACAGATAGCGAATTGGTTTTA
>NW_020224155.1:874-6417 GCF_003070985.1 Temnothorax curvispinosus
ATATTCCTCAATTTATGTGTTTTCAAAATATGCACAATGAGATTTCTGTGCTCATCTTTTTCGACCGACCCGAACGTGAACACCCCATACCTACAAGAGTAAAGTACCAGTTAAAATACAGATAGCAAATTGGTTTTAGTCTTAAAATATTCCTCAATTTATGTGTTTTCAAAATATGCACAATGAGATTTCTTTGCTCATCCCCTTCGGCCGACCCAAACGTGAGCACCCCATACGTATAAAAATAAAGTACCAGTTAAAATATAGATAGCGAATTGGTTTTAGTCTTAAAATGTTCCTCAACTTATGTGTTTTCAAAATAAACAGAATAAGATTTTTGTTTTGGTTAATGTATTGATTAACTTGTTTAATAAAATTTCAGAAAAATTTTTATTTATATGTATTTATATGTATTTGTATATGTATTTGTATACATTTTTAAAGTTATTTAATATGAGTTAGGAGTAAGTATTGCAAAGTTGCTAAATATTATGGAGAATGGGTCACTGAGATTCTGAACAATATATAAATACATATAAGTAAACATATGTTTAATTAATTTTTAACATTCCCTTTCTAATAATAGAAACAAAATGTAATTTTCAAAATTAGTTACTCTTTAGTAAACTTTAATTTGTATTTATATAGAATCTCTTGTGTATTGTTTTTCATGATAATATTACATGAATGATAGTACAGTTCACGATATAATTGCGTGACTAATACTTGAAGGATATATTTGTTTTATGATGTATAGAAGAATATGGTAATAGAATATTTAGATATTACATATATAATTGTTTATTTAAAAAATTTGTATCAAAAAATTACATTAACAAAAAAAATTAATGTGATTTTTATGCTTTTAAAATCATTGTGCATATTTCGGGAGCACATAAATTGAGGAATATTTTAAGACTAAAACCAATTCGCTACCTGTATTTTAACTGATTAGGTACTCTTGTACGTATGGGGTACTCACGTTCGGGTCGGTCGAAGGGGATAAGCATGAAAATTTCATTGTGCATATTTCGAGAACACATTAATCGAGAAACATTTTAAGACAAGAATTATTTCGCTTTCTCTATTTTAACTGATACTTTATTTTTATATTAGTAGTATATATATCTTTTTTTGCGTATATTTTTTAAACTATTACAGATAGACTAATTTTGTTTGAGGCATTTGAAAGCACATAAAAAGCATATAATTCTAGCATATTGAATTTTTTATTTTATATGTAATTTTAATGAGTGGGGGTGCTAGCTTACTTTAAGCCAGCACCCTCAGTTTCAATTGCAATTTCCCACGAAACCGCTCGAGCACAAAAATCGTGAATAGAGCACATAATTAACGCATAAAGAGCACTTAATTTCTGCATATGTGTTATTCCGGTTTTTTATGGAGGGTGCTAACTTAACAGACATAAATACATTATATTACTTTTTTACCTTTTAAGATTTTTTCCTTTGTTTACGGATGTTTGCAAATCTAAGCTATTCCATTATAGAGTGTTCCAAGTCTTTCTCTGTATTACAAGGGATTGTTGTCTAATAGCCTCTAAAACAAGAAGAATTCAATATAATTTAGATAAGAAAAAGGTTTGAATTTAATATATACATAATTTAATTATAATAAGCAGCTTTACTTACGACTTGTGTAAAAGCTTCTTGGTCATCTTTTAGCATTTCTAGTATCTTGTACAGAGTTTTCCTTATAATATATTGTTCACTAATGTTTATCTTAGCCAGGGTCAAATTTTTCAAATGGTGGTTTTTTGAATTTGATACAACAATTGATCCCATATGTTAAGACATATTCATTGCCCTGTACATATAAAATATGCTTACAATAATCTATTTATATACTTTAGAGTGTAATTATAGCACATATATGTGAAAAAAATATAGAAATAAATAAAAAGTCAGTTTTGGTCTTGTTTGTACTGATCGTTTGTTACATATCTATCAACTTTATACCAATTTTATACTAAATTACTTTTACAGTGATATATGCAAACAATGATGTATTAAAGCCGCACAATACTTCAACAAATCGTCTTTATGCATAGTGTACTAGCTTATTTATACGTTATCATTTACATATTTCGCTAAATTTTGAGGTTATTTTATAGAAAGTTACACTGTTTGGTACCATTGAAATAATAGCATTGACGAACCTTGATGATATTTTTAATGTCCAAGGACAAATCTATTACAGAACGTAAAAAAATTAATTGATATTTCCTCTCTTTTGTAAATCTCTCTTGTAAATCGGAAAATGAATCCTACATCACCAGCTACTATTCATAGCACAAATAATTATAGCACGTATATGGTTAATTGAATTCTTATCATTAATATACAACTTTTAGAATATAATAATTACTACTTATATATAATTATGCTGTAAATAAAGAGCACTCCGCACTCCTCGATTGACACACGTGTATACGCACTCACGCATCGTATGTAGGATAATCATACATCATGGCTGTCGCGATGAGCGTTGCGCACAATATAAAACGATAACATTATAACAACAGAAAATTAATATACTATCAACGTTATTTCTGAGTCCAAATTACAAGGAATTTTGAACTGTTGCATTGATCTCAAATAAATGTCAGAGTAACATTTGAAAAATATTTTCTGTAACGTTTTCAAAATATTTTAACATTCAGAAAAATCATATTACGAAATAATATTTTTCAAATATGTGTATAATATTATTAAAAAACGTTTAAAAAATACACATAAAGTCAATATTTCTAAACGTTAATTTAATGTTCCTTGCTTACTGGGCTCTCACGCAAATAATAAGTCGACGCGGACGATATTCTCACGCAGTTATTATCCTACGCAAATGCTCGAACGCAAGACTCAGGCGCGAACAGTACGGCAAGGCCGGTAACATCAGAACGCCATCACGTGAATAAGATCTCGGCACAACCGATACCGCGTAGATAATCTAACTGTCCGAACGCGAATCGCGAGTAACGCAATTAAGCCAATTAATACTATGACGCGATTAATACTTGGCCGGGCGAATTGCTACGCACGACGAGACGCGCGGTCGTGAACGCGAAGGGCGTGAGAAATGGCGTGCTCGCGATATCGAACGTTGTCATTGACGCTTTTACCGCGATCTCCAGGAGTTCGTATATTTCGGTCGCGATCCCACCGGCCACAAGACCATTCCGGTGCCCCTCGCTTTCGCTGTCGATCGCTAAGTACGCCTTGCCGGCGACTACACTAATTATCGCGAGTAATCCCGAGCGAGAGCGCGACCCGGAGAGCGGTGTTGTGGCTTACATTGAATATTACCGAGGCAACCTCACCGTTGGTTGATTCTCTCTTGCGAGGCTCCTCGCCGTCGTCCCAAGGGTCGGAAGAATAGCTGCCAGTATTCGTACGAGAAACTAATTGTAAGTGCGACTCAAGTGCACAATAGAGTACCGCGACTTAGGCGTGCGTGCGTCGGGAATCGAGGACGAGCCAAGAATGCTCTCGAAATTTCGCTCGATGGCGGAATCGATAGCGTACCCCTCCCCGGGCGTATGCGGCCCCGCGACGCTATAGCGCGGACCAATCAGGGGTGAGCTCGCAGGCTCGCGGTGGATTCTTGCGTAGGGACGTTAATCACGGCTTTTCGCAGGGCGCCAAACGGTCCCTCGTTCGCGCAGCGATTTTTCCAGGATCCTTCCCGGTAGCGGACGGGACGTGATTGCCTCCGCGTTCCTCTTTGTCGGTCCGGAAATGGTGGCCAACCATCCCGGAATCCGGTCAGTAGGTTGAGGAGGGCAGGTGAGCTGATTTTGCCTCGGCGTCCCGGGGCCCTGCCGTTACGGATCCGCCCGCCGCTGTGTTTCGCCGCCGCGCGCGTGTCCTCTCGCGCTCCCCTGCTTTTGGCGGCCCGCAAGCACCACCGAGATCCGTTTCTCGTCGTCCGCTTCCTCGCCTCTATCCTTGTCGTCGACTCCATTTTTCCATGATTCTCAGCATCGTCTCAGGAACTCCGGTTTTCGGCTGGGTGAGGCGTCGTGCAAATGATACAAAAATAAAAATGAAGGGATCAGAATAATGTACGCAAATTTAATATGCCCCTGGAGATCTCGCATCGATTCACTGGACCGTCCTCGGGCACGAAAAATGTTGCGAAACCCGCGCCTTGTGACGGCAGCAGGGCGTTGCAACGCTGCAGCGAAACTGCAACGTCACAATACATTCATCAAGATCACTATTTAAGAATGCTGTTGTGACATCTAAATGATCTATTTCCATATCATATTCATTCGCAATAGCAAACAGCAATCTTAATGTCGAATGTCTGACAACCGGTGCAAATGTCTCATTAAATCTACTCCATATACCTGACTAAAACCACGCGCAACCAAACGAGCTTTGAACCTTTCAATGTCGCCTAAAGGGCTTCTTTTTATCTTATAAATCCATTTACATTTAACTACGTTACAATCCTTTGGACGATCGACTAATACCCAGACATTATTGTCCATTAAAGACTTATATTTATTTTTCATTGCTTTTGTCCATTCATCTTTAAGTTCACAAGAAATCGCCTCTTGAAAAGTTTGTGGTTCATCAATAGTTACATTATTAAAGGATACATTGTTATCAAAAGATACTGTAAACATTACATAATCCTTAGTCCACCTTGGTTGACGAGTGTCACGCTTTTGCCTGTTTGCAATAGGATCCTTTTTCTTCAAACTATTGTCCCGTTGCAGCATACTTGGAACATCATCTCCTTCAGCAGTACTATCTGAATGCAGACTGTTGTCCACACTTTCATACGCTTTGGAATCGTCATTATCTTCTTCTGCATCTGAGTTTACATTTGTAGCTTCATGATGTATTTCAGACGTTGAAATTATATCTTTGCACTCTTTCGATTTCAGCGTTTTTATCTTCTTAGCATCATTTTCAAGAAAAATAACATCTTGAGCTTTGACTACTCTACCAGCTTGTGAAAGATCTGCAAGTCAATATCCCTTGGTATACTCGCAATAGCCAACCATTACATATTCTTTTGATTTCGCATCAAGTTTCTTCCTGAGTTCCTTTGGCGTGTGCATATAGACTTTGCATCCAAATATCCTCAAATTACTGATATCCACTTTTGATCCTGACCAGACTTCTTCGGGCGTTGCCTCAGGTATAGCAGTAGTTGGGCTCCGATTCTTCACATAGATTGCCGTCATTACAGCTTCACCCCAGTATTTCTTGCTTAATCCTGAATCTTGTAGCATGGCTCTAGTTTTCTCTATTATAGTACGATTTAATCTTTCAGATACACCATTCTGTTCCGGTGTATATGGAACAGTGGTTTCATGAATTATTCCATATTTTTTGAGAAAACTTTCAAATAAATGATTACAGAATTCTAAACCATTATCTGTCCTTAGTCTCTTAATTTTTAAGTCAGTTTGATTTTCAACAAGTGTTTTAAACTTAATGAACTTGTTTATCTCTCATAGTGTGTGTGTGTGTGTGTGTGTGTGTGTGTGTGTGTGTGTGTGTGTG
>NW_020224155.1:6427-32579 GCF_003070985.1 Temnothorax curvispinosus
TGTGTGTGTGTGTGTGTGTGTGTGTGTGTGTGTGTGTGTGTGTGTGTCAGCAGAGATAAGGACCCCGCGGTTCGTCACTCTCGCAGTATTTAATGACTCCAAACCCTCTAACCCAAACACACACACACACACACACAGGGGTGTAAAGTCCGACCATGCAACCTCCACGCGGTACATCCTGGATAATACTAATGCTGGCGGCACCGTAAATTCTAAAGCTCATAACTCAGGCAATTCTCAACGAAAATAGATTTTCAAGTAGTGTTTTGGAAACGTTTCGCTGCCACCTTTAATACTGTGTCATAAAAAATGGGGTGTTCCATTTAAAAAAATTAGGTTGGTCTTGACCTCGCCTTGACGCCTCCACTCAAGGTCAAACGGATATGATCATTGAATAGAACTTTTAAAACCCTACAACTTTGGTTCGAAACATTTTTCTCAGAAACGTTTTGTTTTCGAGATATTTGACCGTTTCCAGACTTTTCTCGCACCCGGTACATGACGTCTGTAATAATCCTTTCAGTATTATTTTTTAGACTAACTTTAATCTCACCTGTTCCTCTGCTATGTAGCTTTTGATTATTTGCAATAACAATCTCTTTTGATTCATCGTTTGAACATTTGGAAAACCAATCATCTCTCATGCTTATGTACGTCGTACAGCCTGAATCAATATACCAACCATTTTTGTCAAAATTGCCAATTGCAAAACTTGCTGCTAACAATAGCTTGTCCTCAGTCTTCTTAGAGAAGTTCTTCTTATCCTGCTTCTTCTTTTCTTTCTTCAGTTGAGGACATTTTAGCTTAATATGACCTTCTTTTCTACATTTGTAACAGGTTATTTGCTTCATTTGACTAGCGTCTTTAACTGGGTTTTTCATCGCAGCAAATGCAGCATCGTTGTTAGTATCCATTTCTGTACTTACTCTTCGATAGTCTTCTGATAATAATCTTGCTTTTACCATTTCAGTAGACAAATCTTTCATGAGTGACTTCTATTCCCATTACCAATGGATCAAATTCTGCAGGAAGACCTCCTAGTAAAAGCATCGCAACTTCTTCGTCATTTACCTTATGCCCAATATCCGCAAGCTGTTGCACTAGTGAAACCAATCCACTGACATATAGTCATCCATAGATTTAAAATCTTCATATTTGGTTCGAAGCAGTCTACGTAAGAGACTTAATCTTCGGCATAAACTTTTGCCTTCAAATGCCGCTTGTAGGTTATCCCACGCTTGCTTTGACGTATTTGCTTCTCTCACATAGGCGTAGCATGCAGACTGAACATTTAGACAAATCTTCGCAAGAGCTCTTTGATCTCGGATTGCATCGTTATCTGTACCTAAGACGCAGTTCCAAAGTCCATCCATAATCAAAGACATCTTCATTGTAAATTTCCAGTTGTTATAATTCTTGGTACCTTCTAACCTTTCTAGTGTATATCCACCACCGACAACAACAGGGGATTGAGACGTACTTCCCGAATTCATTTTTAGTATAAAGAACTATCTGAATATATATCGAGAAAGAAAAACTTCCTAACCTCAGAATATCCTTTGGGCAATAATACGCGCAACTTTGACTTCCAAGCTTTTGCTACAAGTCTAAATGCACCTGGGCCCATAACCTGATGAGATATGACGTGTAGTCCCAATAATGAAGGCCAGAATGACAATGAAAATTACAAGCTCTTTAATGTGTTACCTCTTACAATACAGCGGATAAAGAAGAGAGTCTCAACGAGAGTATCGATTTGAATATCGAACAGAATATCGAATTAAGTATCGAATGTAAAGAAAGAAATATGGGCCTTATCTCAAAGAATAATAAAAAACAAAATAAACTTGAACCATGTAGTATGTAGACTTTAGCAATGTCTGATTACTTTTCAATGTATAACTAACACATCCCAAAGCGAGTTAACAGATTCTGCAGATAACCAGGTTGACTGAGTCGTATTTCGTTTTCCGTTCTGACTATATTTATTCCAAGAAATGAGTGTAAATCGCCAAGATCTTTCATACAGAAACGTTTCTTTAACTTGTCTTTCAGTTTCTCTATTTCTCTGAGATTATTTCCTGCAATGATAATATCGTCAACATAAAGAAGCAGGTAAACTTTTCCTTCTTCTGTATCCTTCACATACAAGCATTTATCTGTTTCCGCCTGTTGAAAACCCTGATCTTTTATTTCCGTGTCGAAAGTCTCATTCCATGACCGCGGAGCCTGTTTCAGGCCATATAGGGCCTTCTTCAACTTGCACACCTTGTTTCCACAGACTTGAAATCCTACGGGTGGCTTCATGTAAATCTCCTCCTTAATTCGACCATGTAGAAAGGCATTCTTCACATCCAGTTGACAAGCATGTAAGTTCCTTTCATTGATGATTGCTAGCATAGTCTTGAAAGTTGTCAGTCTTGCAACTGGTGCATAAGTTTTCTTGTAGTCGTATCCACACCGCTGTTCGTTGCCTTTTACTACTACCGCGCCTTATAACGGTCAATTTCTCCGTTGCTATTGCGTATGACTTTGAATATCCATTTGCAGTTGAGTGCTCGTTTTCCAGGTGGAAGCTCGACTACTTCCCAAGTATCATTTTTTATTAAAGCATCTATCTCCTCCTGTATTGCACCTTCCCATTCTTCTTTATCTCTTTTTTCTTGAATATCTTCGAACGTTTCCGGTACATTTTCTACAAATGATTCCGCGTGCAACGCTAAGACCGCATAGTCTTCCAAATATTTCGGTTTTTTCTCTCTCTCTCATCTTCGAAGTGTACATCCTTTATTTCCACTATCTCGATTTCCGTTAGCTCGTGTCGGAGTTCCATCTGCATCTTCAAACTTGTCTTCAGATGATTCAGTCGTTTGAGGTGTTTTAATTTGCGGTGTTTCGTTTACATCAATGTTTTCTTGTGTATCAGCAATAGAATCTGTTTGTTGTCCAACAGTATTCGGAATCCAATCTTCACTCGTCAAATCAACAAAGGTGAATTTCGTCTCATCAAATATAACGTCTTTTCCAAACAGAATTTTCCTCTCTTCAGGACACCAGAGTTTGTATCCATTAGGACAATATCTCCGAAGTAACTTTTCTTTGATCTGGAATCAAATTTTCCAGCTACAAGTTCTTTTGGTATGCGTAGATAGGCAACACAACTGAAAACTTTCAATTTCTTGGTGTTTACTGGCTCATCGAACCACAAGTACGCAAGTACACCTCCATTCAAAGCGGATGTCGTACTTCTGTTGACAAGATATACAGCTGCCAATACAGCTTCGGACCAGAGTTCTTTACCAAGTTTAGAACCCAAGATCATGCATCTCGCTCTTTCAATGACAGTCCTATTCATCCTCTCAGCGACTCCGTTCTGTTGAGGCGTATATCTGATAGTGAATTCAAATTGTATTCCCTTCTCTTCGAAGTATTCCTTTATCTCGTTAGATATGTATTCGCGTCCATTGTCACATCTGAAACGACTTATTTTTGAATTGAAATATGCTACTACCATTGCTTCGTATTTTTTAAACCATTTATTACTTCAGTTTTAGACTTAATAGTATATGCAACGGTAAAGTGCGTGTAATTATCGACAAATGTCAATACGTACCTCTTCCTATCGTAAGATATTAGATTTATTGGTCCCATTATGTCGCTATCAGCTGAAGTGGTCTCTTTGCCCGAATCCGATGTTGATCGTGTGGCAATTTGGTCTGTTTTTCTTCAATACACACCTGACATTTTTCTATCGACTGTTGTGATGCATCCGTCCTTGTTTTATTATTTTGATCCAAGACCTTCCTGATGCTCTCATAGTTCAGATGTCCGAACCTCCTGTGCCAAATTTTCAGATCTGTTGCAGCAGTACAAGCATTCACCGTTCCTACATGTTCCAGATTTAGTGCATACAACTGCGTATTCTCCCTGTTTGCGACCGCCACCGTCGTGTCTCGCTTCTTGATTATTCCTCTTTCGTTAGCAAATAGTACTTTGTATCCGTTTATCTCTAATTTACGCACGGATATTAGATTGTAAATCAATCCTTGTACAAAGAGTACGTCTTTTATCTTTATAGGAATCTTTTTCCCATTCACGTTGCTCACAACGTTGATTTCTCCGGTTTGTTCTGCTCGTAAGTAACTGCCAAATTTAGCGACGTTTATCTTCACCGGTTTCTCCAGTGTTACCACGTTTGACAATTGATCACGACTACTAACTAGATGTTCCGTTGCACCAGAATCTATGAACCAGCTCGATGCATTCCGTATTTCATGCTCTGTAGTTGTAGCGAAATTGAAAACTGTATCTTCACCTTTAGAAGCAATTTGTGCCGTAGTTTCTTCATTATTTTTAGTTTTTGTTTTCTTCCGGCAGTCTGCTCTCTTGTGGCCAGGCAGTCCGCAGTTATGACAGTTAAACGTAAATTTCAATTTGTTTTTACTAAATTTATTTCCTGCGCCTTTAGAAGATGTTTTATGTTCTTTTCCATTATCCATGCAAAGACGATGAAAAGGCAGTTGTCGACGCATTACTATACTTATTCTTTTCGCACGCAAGTTTACCATTCCGCTTCAATTCTTCATCCAGTAATCTCGTTTTCACAAAGCTCAACGTCAGTAGCTTTGATGACATAGTTTCCAGTGTGCTGTTACTACCGTATTATATTCCGTCGGCATCGTGAATAGAAGATGACATACTATATCCAACTTTTCGAGGGTAGCACCTTTGGATTTGAGTTCTCGAATTAATTTATCAAACCTCAAAAAATGATTAGAGAGATTATCATTACCGGAATCAAATTTCAATGTAAGAAGTGTCTTTCGTATCAAGAGCTAACTCGCAATACCTTTTCTTTAAAATGCATTTTCCAACGATTGCCACACATCACGCGCTGTTGCTTTACCTTTCGCATATTCTAAATGACTGTCTGCAATACGTTGTATTATTTGCGACTTACATTTTCTGTTCTTCTTCTTATGCTCGGTTATCTCGGCTTGCTTCCTCGCTCGTGTTTCCGCGTTGTCAGTCGTCTCAATTTGTACCAAATTCGTATACTCGACTTCAATGTAGGATGTGAGCTCTAATTCCACTAGCAGAGTCTCGATCCTGAATTTCCAGTCGTCGTAGTTTGTTCCGTCCAACAAGGGAATCCTGTACTTTTCTATTTCCGCCATTACGCGTATCGCGCACAGATTTATCTCGTTACAGTAATACAAGTTTCTCTGGCTACTTTTCGTATCGCATAAAGTCTGGGCCCATAACCTGATGGAATATGGGGATTGGGAACAAAACAGACTGAACAGACTCTGTTATGCGTGGCTAATATACTTTACTTTATAAACGTAGTTTCAACGGTTTCAACGGTCTCTTTACAGCGCGAGAGCTAGCGAGGAAGAAGGCGGAAGTGAACAACGAAACAAACAATTGCGGTAGGTGATCAAGGCGCCTTTACATTAGTTTACGGAAGCATGAACCATAGAATACATAGAAAATATAAATATCTTAATTTGCTATTAAAACACATTTCTCAACATACCTTATTTACATACTGCAAAACTATTGTATGTTATGTCTTTCTTTCTGCTTGAACAAATCTTAACCTATTTTGGTAATGTAAATGATTTTGAACAAAGTCAATAAGTCGGGTAGCACCGGCTACCAGTTTTGTGGGTAGCTCCGGCCACCTGTTCGAAAGTCTATTTCTTTATAAAAAGAACGTGTAAAAGCTGCCGCAGATAGAACCAAGTTCCACGCACTTCACTGCAGGATCACTGCAGGACGAAAAAGTTAATGACGTTCTCAAGATTTTATCGCCTTTTCCAGACACCTCTAAGAAAAGACTGACTGTAAAAAAAAGAAGGACCCAAAAAAGTCAGATTTCGACGTCATCGCCGTATAAAAATGAGCTGGTAGAGAAGACCAAAGATCCTAAAAAGATGCCAAAGATCACGAAAAATATGAAGAACCTATTGAAAAAGAAAAATCCTACATCTAAACCACGTCCTGAACATCAGAAAACTGAATGCATCATTTGTGGCGAAACGTTTGATGAGGATTGGATTCAATGCAATAAATGTCAAGACTGGGCTCATGAGGCATATGTGTAGATATAAATCCATCCGATTTATACTACAACTGTGATGTTTGTGTTGCCAAAAAACGATTTCGTCATTAAATATTATGGTGACCGGAGCTACCCGCCACTTTTCTACAGAGGCCAAAATTAAGTCTAAGTTTGAAGTAGTTTTTTTCTTAAGTTTGCTATATTTTTTGTTTTTTTTTTGTACTAAATTACGTTAATATATATCTTGTTGATTATTTTTGTGTAGTCCGTTTATGTTTATGTTCTTAACTTTAGTCATAATTTAAAAAATAAAAAATGGCCGGGAGTATCCTCCTTTCCCCTAATCAAATATGACCATATATAATCAATATATGTATATTAAAAAAGAACTGTTAACTTCGATAATAAAGCATTGATAAATTAAGATGTATATTTTTTCAAAAGCTATAGAATCAAAAGTGAAGCGATTTATCCCATATTATAACTTGACGCTGCTTGGCGTGAGACGCTGCCGTGTCTTTTGATACCGTTCTTATACCACTGTTCGTCAAATTTTAAATACGAGAAACAAATCCTATCCGATGCCATCTGTCGGATAATTCGAATTTAAAAGTGTAATAAATATAATGCACAAGTATTGTGTTTATATATGGATATATGTAATCTACGTGGATAAATGCTTTTATATATAATTTATATATAAATTATAAGAACTCATATATAATCATGTCAAATTGTATATGAAACATTACAATGTTTCATATACAATTTGACATTATAATGTTTCATATTTCATGTATATACAATTTGACATGATTATATATGAGTTCGATCTTATCATAAGGGTTAAGTAGCCCCTCCCTCGCCTACATGTGTACTGTCTATATGCACGGTACTATCAGCAAATTACTTCTCTTAGCACTAAAAAAATAATACAGGACAATGGCAGAAATGTATCCATTACATATGATAATACTGCGTTTGATACAGCAATTACAGAAACATAAAAATGTAATTTACTCTTTTTTATATTTTTTACTTAAAAATTAAGGCTCACCCCCACCCCGCCTACATGTGTACTATCTATGCACACTTATCAGCAAATTAATTCTCTTAGCACTGACACAAACTTGTAAATTGCTCAAACTTTTTTGTTCATAACTTTTAAATAAACAATGAGCGACGATTAAGTTATTAAGTTATTAAGGAAAAATTACTCAGAGTCATGTCCTTGACAACATATGTGAAGGTCAAAATCCTCGGAGGTGGCTAACTTGATGTGTATTTTTATCGTGTGGTTTTTAGAGAGAGAGAGAAAGAATTATTTATCGTTTGCATTTTGTGAAAATAATGCATTTACATTATTATTTAATATTTATTTATAAAATATGCAGAAAGAAAATAGATTTGCCAAGAAATAACATTTTTATATGTAAAATATTTATTAAGCTTTAATGAAATTACAAAATCTATCCTCAATATGAGGAGAGATTTGAAACTAAAATTAACTTTATACACTTTTTTGGTACAATACTTTACTATAATATTAACATGTTGAATATAACACATGTGAACTATTATTAATGTTCATAATAATTTATAAGTGTACATAGGATTTAAAAAATGTATATGTTTAAATAATTTTATCCGTTACATTAATAATGTATTTCAACCAGTGCGTTTAAATTTATTATATTGTGCGTTTATTATTAGAAAAATGTTATACAAACATTGAATTATCATTATATTATTCTGGACGCGTGTCTTAAGAGAAATTTTATACATACACAAAAAAAAATATATATCTATATATAATTTAAACGGATTAATATATTGCAGCAAAGCTCTTGGTCATAAATAATGATCGCGGTACTTTGAAAGGAATGAAGACTCTGACCGCGCAAACATACAAATCTGTGATCATGAGATAAGCCACGAACATGCGTGCGCAATCGAGAGTCTGATAATTATGATACTCAAGCTACTTAAAGCTTACGACAACGTGGACAAGACCTACTGAGCAGATCTACTACAATTCTTTAAGTTAAGTGATTAATGTTCAGTTGTATTGTGCTCTAGCACCCGCTCTCCTCTTGTTCATACTAATTAAAAACAATAACATCAATAATAATAATTTATAAATCTTCATATGTAACAACATTTTTCTAGCAATATTAATACACACGAAGTTCATTTCACACTTTCATTTTTGTACTTCGCAATTTTTTAAGCTATTCTTATCTTATATCCTTATGCGACGATACTATATAGAAATATTACATTTAACATTTCACAGCAAACATATTATATATTGCTAATTAAATCTTTTGTGATGCATTGAATATATCAAATTATACAAATAGAAAAATGTTAAAAGACATTTAAAAAATACACAAAACTACCACTTTTTAATGTTAATTGTTAACAAATTTGTGGCATGTTATCTCTGGTATATCAAATTTTATAAAGCATAAATGGACTATGACCAGTTTGGGCCCCGAGTCATGGAGTCATATACTGATCAATAGGAGGGTACTCACAAAGTACGAAACCAAGTTTTAATTGCCTAATTGAAGTCTGGCGATCGTCGAACCTTATCCCTCTTCAGGTTCCTCTTCCTCAGCAGAGCTCTCTAATTATACAAAAATATCGCTGACTGCTGTTGCTGACGCATGGATGTCTTTATCAAAGGAATTAGGCATATCTCAAATATCATACGACTGTCATCATATGCGCACAACACCCAACCGTATGACATCCAAATCCTAACTTCTCTGACATAACGGCACAAATCGCGTTCAGGGACTTACAAGGAAACGTTTGGAACTGTTCTTCACCGATTTTGATGGGTTTTAGGTTTTAGATATGTTGTAGAATAGAGAAAAATAACAGACACGTTTTTCTTTTATCGACTTCGAAGCATATTGTGAAGTTGAAATAACCTCTCGAAAGAAATTCCATATATTTGATTACGAGTGAATATCTTTGAAACTGTGAGGTATATGGACAAATGTTTTAGACAAAACAGTTGCGGTATTAAGTAATCTCTGTATTCGTGTTTAGATTTTTTTGTCATTTTTAAACATATTTTAACTCCTACTCTTTAGTGTTATTTTTGCAAAAATATAACTTTTTACAAAAATCTAAATACATACACGATTATAGAGATTAACCTCTTTGTCTAAAATATTTTTTCATATACCGCACGGTTTCAGGGATTCATTCGTAATCAAATATATGAAATTTCTTTCGAAGGGTTGTTTCAACCTCTAAACAAGCTTCGAAGCAGATAAAAAAATACGTATCTGTTATTTTTCGTTACAACATATACTATTCTACAACCATATCCAAAGCACATCAAAATCGAAGAGGGATAGTTCCAAACGTTCCCTTGTTAGCCGCGTTAATACTGTACCAAATACATTCCAGACATTATTTCAATGTCTTTGGTTCAATCTTCTACCGCCGTCATCGCACAGGGAAAATGTCCCCTGGACGCAGAGAAATTGGAAGACCAGTGATACATGGTCATAATAACGATTTTCGAAGAACTCTAGCACTCAGGGGATTTATTTTACATTGTTATGCCCATGGAATGTTTTAATCCTCTTTTGATGCCCTACAATTTTAGCCATGGCCCAATCTGTTCGTCGGGGGCCCAACTTCCGTAAGAAACTGCCCGGGGAAAAAAAAGATTATATATATATAATTATATATAAATATATATGATTATATATAATGCAATTATATATGAATTTTGTTTCTATATGATCATATATAATTATATATAATTATATATAATTATATATAAAATCATATATGAACATATATAATAATCTATATACAGGGTGAAACAAAGCTGAAACTTCAAGTCAAACGAACATAACGCGAGCATTCAAGTCAAACGAACAAAGCTACCCGGGAAAAAATATTTATATACAATTTTATCTAATTATATATAAATAGATATCTATATATATAAAATAGAATGTCTGTATGTATGTATGTATGTATGTATGTATGTTCTTTATACACTCTTAAACTATTTGATCGAATTTTTACCAAAAGTATATAAAATAGGGGTAGAATTTTCCGGAGAGTGTTATAGAGTGTATAGTTTTTCGTTACCGATCTTTTTGGGAACCGGTATCCGAAATTTTTTCAATTTTTCGGGAAATTATTGACCGAATTTTAAAGAACTGTATATGAATCAGGGGTAGAATTTCTCGGGGAGTGCCATAAAGTGTATAATTTTTCGTTACCGATTTTTTGGGAAACCGGTATCAGAAATTTTTTCAATTTTTTGGGAAATAATTGACCGATAAAAGTATAAAATAGGGGTCGAATTTTTTGGGGGAAGTGTTATAAAGTGTATTAGTTTTTCGTTACCGATCTTTTTGGAAACCGGTATCCGAAATTTTTTCAATTTTTCGGGAAATAATTGACCAAATCTTAAAGAATTATATATAAAACGTTGTCTTCCGCAAATACCACATATTTACAATATTTTTTGTAATGCCTGTTGTGAAAGTTCGATTTCAGATTGAAATTAAATTCAAATAAGAAATAGTATTCAGTAAATACCGTTACGAATTGACGTTTTGTCTCGCACGAATTTCGTTGCGTTTAAGTTTGTTACAAAGCTGAAACTTCAAGTCAAACAAACATAACGCGAGCAGTATTGAAATTGCAAATATAATCAGTTTTAAAATGTGAGTCAGTGATATTAATTGCAAATATTAATTGTAACAGTTATGCCTGTTGTGAAAGTTCGATTTGAGATTAAAATTAAATTCAAATAAGAAATAGTATTCAGTGAATACCGTTACGAATTGACGTTTTGTCTCACATAAATTTTGTTAGAAACCGTTGTCACAGAAATTTTTCACATTTTTCGGGAAATATTGACCGAATTTTAAAGAATTGTATGTAAAACAGGGGTAGAATTTCCCGGAGAGTGCTATAAACTGTATAATTTTTCGTTACCAATCTTTTTGGAAATCGATTACAAAATTTTTCCAATTTTTTAGGAAATAATTGAGTGAATCTCAAAGAATTGTATACGACGGAATTGCCGCTGATCGGTAAGTGAAATATCGGAAAAGCGAAAATGACTCAATAGTGTGAAACTCGAGTAGAAAAAGACCGGTTACGACATGTTTAATCTATAAACACTCTTTATGTTTGTCTACAATAAGGATATTGAAACAGAAATAAAATCGTTTTAAAATGTGAGTCAGTGATATTAATTGCAAATATTAATTGTATTGGTTCTAAATTGTGAACTTGTGTGTGTTAATAATTTTTGTGAGTACGGAAGAGTCGGGAAGAGCGGAGATTGGGAACGTGAGGGAAAGCACGCGAGCGAGCAACGCACGTAATATTTTGAAATAGATAAGTAAAACGTCGTTTTCCGTAAATAACATATACTTACAATATTTTTTGTAATGCCTGTTGCGAAAGTTCGATTGAACGTGAGGGAAAGTACGTGAGCGAGCAACGCAATATTTGAAAATAGAGAAATAGATAAGTAAAACGTTGTCTTTCGCAAATAACACATACTTACAATATTTTTGTAATGCCTGTTGTGAAAGTTCGATTGAACGTGAGGGAAAGCACGCAAGCGAGCAACGTAATATTTTGAAATAGATAAGTAATTATAATTTTTTAGGGAACAATTTTTTTTTTAAATTTGAATTATCAACTTTATCTCTCTTAAAGGATTATATCTTATAGAATAAAATCTTAAAAAAATAATTTTAGAATGCCTCCAAAAAAGAGAAAATCTATTGGACAAATCAGTTTAAAATCTAAGAAAATTAAATTATTAAGAGAAGCAGAGACGACTCAACAGCGTGAAGCCCGACTTGAGGAAAATCGAAAAAGAAATGCCGAGTCGAGGGCATCGGAAACGACTCAACAGCGTGAAGCCCGACTTGAAAAAAATCGAAAAAGAAATGCCGAGTCGAGGGCAGCGGAGACGACTCAACAGCTTGAAGCCCGACTTGAGGAAAATCGAAAAAGAAATGCCGAGTCGAGGGCAGCGGAGACGACTCAACAGCTTGAAGCCCGACTTGAGGAAAATCGAAAAAGAAATGCCGAGTCGAGGGCAGCGGAGACGACTCAACAGCTTGAAGCCCGACTTGAGGAAAATCGAAAAAGAAATGCCGAGTCGAGGGCAGCGGAGACGACTCAACAGCTTGAAGCCCGACTTGAAGAAAATCGAAAAAGAAATGCCGAGTCGAGGGCAGCGGAGACGACTCAACAGCTTGAAGCCCGACTTGAAGAAAATCGAAAAAGAAATGCCGAGTCGAGGGCAGAGGAGACGACTCAACAGCGTGAAATTCGAGTAGAAAAAGATCGGTTACAACATGTTCAATCAAGGAAATTATTTATGCGGTCCGATTTGAAATTAGAGGCATTTAGTTATGATCCAAATTACGAATATCAATTTCATCCAAGAGTAATAATTGGAAAAATGGATGTAATATGTGATTATTGTCAAGCAAAAAAGTTTAAAACTGAAGCATCTGGAATGTGTTGTTCAAATGGAAAAGTTAAGTTACCGTTTTTAAATCAGCCACCCGACACACTCTTTATGTTTATGTCAGGAATTACGTCAGAATCAAAACATTTCTTACAAAACATAAGGAGATATAATTCATGCTTTCAGATGACATTTTTTGGAGCAACTGTAACAGTTGGAGAAACTGGCTTTATGCCTACATTTAAAGTGCAAGGCCAAATTTATCACAGAGCAGGATCAATACTTCCTTATCCTAATCAGAATCCGAAGTTTTTACAAATTTATTTTATGGGTGATGAACAAGTAGAAGTCGATCAACGGTGTGAAAACATTACAGGAATAAGGCGAAACATTGTTTTAATAATGCAGAGATTATTGCATCAAAATAATAATTTAATAAAGATATTTAAAACGGCATTGGACAGAATGCCTACGGATGAATACAAAGTTATAATACGAGCAGACAAGAGACCAGTTGGTGAACATGAACGTCGTTTCAATGCTCCAACTATTAATGAAGTGGCAGTTGTAATAGTTGGAAATGAATATGATAGGCGAGATATAATTATTCATAGGAGCGAAATTTTACAACGTATTTCAGAAACACATAGATCATATGATGCTCTTCAGTATCCATTAATATTTTGGCAAGGTGAGGATGGATATCACTTAAATATAATGCAAATTGATCCTAGCACTGGTAGAACTACGAATAAAAAAGTAAGTGCTAAGGATTTTTATGCATATCGAATAATGATAAGACCTGGTTTAGCCAACCATATTTTAGAATGTCGTCAGCTTTTTCATCAATTTATTGTTGATATGTACGCCAAAATTGAAAGTGAACGTCTTCTTTATATTCGGTTAAATCAAAAGAAACTTTGAGTGGATAATTATATTCATTTACGTGATGCTGTCGTAAATGATGGAAATGTTGCAGACATTGGACAAATTGTTATATTACCGGCTACATTTACAGGAAGTCCAAAACATATGCATGAATATGCTCAAGATGCAATGACATATGTTAGAACATATGGGCGTCCTGATCTCTTTATTACATTTACATGTAATCCAGCTTGGTCTGAAATTAAAGAAGAGCTTTTTAATGGTCAAGCATCAACTGATCGGCATGATTTAACAGCAAGAGTTTTTAAGCAAAAATTAACAAAATTAATGTATTTAATAACTAAAAGTGAAATTTATGGGGAAATTTGTTGTTGGATGTACTCAATCGAGTGGCAAAAAAGAGGCCTTCCACATGCTCATATCTTAATATGGCTTAACGACAAAATTCGTTCAAATCAAATTGATAGCGTTATTTCGGCGGAGCTTCCGAATCCAGAGGAAGATCCTATACTTTTTGAAATTATTATTAAAAATATGATTCATGGACCGTGTGGACCACTGAATCGTAATTCTCCTTGCATGAAGGAAGGACAATGTACAAAAAAGTAACCTCGCGAACTGAAACAGGAAACTCAAACTGGAAATGATGGCTACCCTCTTTATAGAAGACGAAAACCAGGAGAAGGAGGATACTCTGCGGTTATCAAATTTAAGAGAAACAACCAGTATAGTCAAATTGAGGTAGATAACAGATGGGTTGTACCTTATACTCCTTTGCTTTCAAAAATATTTCAAGCCCATATCAACGTTGAATACTGTAATTCAGTAAAGTCCATTAAATACATTTGTAAATATGTTAATAAGGGCAGTGATATGGCAGTTTTTGGATTTGCAAAAGATAAAACGACAATAGATGAAATTACACAATATCAGATAGGGAAGTATATCAGCAGTAATGAAGCAGTTTGGCGTATTCTGAATTTCTCAATTCACGATCGTTATCCAACTGTTGTCCATTTAAGTGTTCATCTAGAAATTGGACAACGAGTTTATTTTACGGAAAATAACGCTAAAGAAAGATCAATGCAACCATCAAATACAACATTGACAGGCTTCTTTCTTTTGTGTCAACAAGATTCTTTTGCGAGAACATTGTTATATTCAGAAGTACCAAAATATTATACTTGGAATACATGTAAAAAAATGTTCTGCAAGAGGAAACAAGGTGCGCGAGTACCAGGATATAATGTGTATGCAACAGAAGCTTTAGGACGTGTGTATACGATTCACCCAAATAATGCTGAATGCTATTATCTGAGATTGTTGCTTCACACAATCAGAGGACCGACTTCTTTTATATCATTGAAAACTGTCAACGGAGAAGTATGTCAAACATATAGAGAAGCGTGTCAAAAGCATGGTTTACTTGAGAATGATAAACATTGGGAAACAACATTGTTTGAAGCTTCTCTCACATGCTTTCCAGGTCAACTACGAAATCTTTTTGCAATTATAATAACAACTTGCGGGCCCTCAAATCCAAATGGTCTGTGGGAGACATATAAAGAAAGCATGAGTGAAGATATTCTAAGAGAAGCGCGCAGAGTTAATTCCATCATAAATTTGAATTTTACATCTGAAATATTTAATCAAGCTCTCATATTAATTGAAGATAAATGTATATCAATAAACGGAAAAAATTTACATCAATTAGGAGTAGAAGCACCTATGCGAAGTGGATATGAGGGACTTAATAGGGACATTTTGCGAGAAAAAAATTACAATATTGATGAATTGGAAAAATTTGTGGAAAATAATAAACCACTCTTGGTTGATGATCAAAGATTGGCATATAATGCAATTCTAGATAAAATTACAAATGGAAAAGGTGGAATTTTTTTCATTGATGCACCAGGAGGGACACGAAAAACATTTATGATTAATTTGCTGCTTGCTGAAATAAGAAAGCAAAATAAAATTGGTCTTGCAGTAGCATCATCTGGAATTGCATCAACATTATTGGATGGAGGTAGAACAGCACATTCAGCATTAAAATTACCTTTGAATCTTGCAAACTCAGAAACTCCAATTTGTAATATTAGCAAGAATTCTGGACAAGCACAGGTATTAAAAATGTGCAAAGTAATTGTGTGGGATGAGTGTACTATGGCACATAAGAGAGCTTTTGAAGCACTTGATCGAACTCTGCAAGATATAAGAGGAAATAAGCGGTTAATGGGAGGAGCTATTGTAGTTTTAGCGGGAGATTTTCGCCAAACATTGCCAGTTAATAAGCCCGGGTAACCAGCTAGTATTATATATATGTAAACAGATATATATATAATCATATATGACCATATATATAGTCAATATATATTAAAAAAGAACTGTTAACTTCGATATTAAAGCATTGATAAATTAAGATGTATATTTTTTTAAAAGCTGTAGAATTAAAAGTAAAATGATTTATTCCATGTATTATAACTTGGCACTGCTTGACGTGAGATAGTGCCGTGTCTCTTGATACCGTTTTTATACCATTGTTCGTCAAATTTTAAATACGAGAAACGAATCCTATCGAATGCCATCTATTGGATAATCCGAATTTAAAGTTTATATATGATTATATATAATCATATATAATCTACATAGATAAATGCCTTTTATATATAATTTATATATAAATTATATGAACCCACATATAATTATGTCAAATTGTATAAGAAACATTTATATATATTTAAATATATTTAAATCACCTGTATAATTATATATGATCATATATAATCATATATGATATCATATATATGTACAGAAATTTTGCTTTTTATATATAACGCTACATGAAATTATATCCCACACAGCAAAACTTGTTTCAGAAAGCTTTCCAAAAGATAACTTGGAAATTAATATTGAAATGTATAATTGAAATCATTCAGAAATATTTCTGAAACGTTTTATGAAAATCATATATCACTGAAAGCTTTCCAAAAGATAACTTGGCAATTAATATTAAAATGTAACATTAAAATCATTCAGAAGTATTTCTGAAACGTTTCATCGAAATCATTTATGACCCTTTTCACTGAAATATTTCTGAAATATTACGAAACATTTTAAAAAAATATTTCGTACGTAATCATTTGTAACCCTTTTCACTGAAATATTACGAAGCATTTTAGAAAAATATGCAACAACGCCGCTAGGCGGCGCATAATAGTAAGACTAACTCGCAAGTAAATTTCAGTTGGGATCTAATATAAGCAGGCCTTCGGCGAAGCAAAATCATGATTATGATCAAGAATATGTTTTACGAAGGACAGGAAATTGTTCCAAATGATCCTATACAGGGTGATCCGAAACAATTTGATATGAGAAAAAGTATCTGAAATATTTCCCGTATATTTTTGAAACATTTCAAAGATATTTTCGAAGCATTTCAGAGATATTTCTGAAGCATTTCAGAGACATTTATTAGGCATTTCAGAGGTATTTCTTAAGCATTTCAGAGATATTTCTTAAGCATTTCAGAAATATTTCTAAAGCATTTCAGAATTATTTCAGAAATATTTCTGAGATTTCAGAAACATTTCTGAAATCTCAGCTTGGCGGACATTTTAGCTTTCTGAAACATATCTGAAACATGTCTAAAATGTTTTTTTGAAAGATTTCATATTTCATTGACAGTTTTTTGAAAGCTTTCTGAAATATTTCGATGCTGTGTGGGATATAATCATATATAATCAGGATTATATGTACTTCCATATGAATCTTGTATGTATCCATACATGAGTGCATATATGAGGACCCATATATAATTTTATATAAAGAACCAAATTTTTCATACATAATCACATATAATCATATATATTAATATATAATTATATATAATCTTTTTTTCCCGGGTGGGCATAGTCCTTTGTGATGTAAAATTTGATATCAACAACTTCATTATTGGTTGTAAAATTTACATTGGAAAAATATAAAATGCTATAAGTCATAACATACATTGTTTGGAATGTTCTCCTCAGTAAAAAATAATTCCTCATATTAGGTCTAAAAATTCACAGTGTATCACTGTTCTCTGCGTTGCAAAATATCTGATAATATTTGGGTCGAGTTATCACCTTCCCTCAAATCACCATCCTCATCTGAACTAAATTCAGCGTTAAGAAGATTCATTAAAGACGTCGACTTTTCCGTCAGTAATGGCACATTTGAATCAGTTCCTTCTTCGTGTTTAGCACTGTTGCTTGCCATTTTCGATTGTAATTCTATATTATCAACTACTTTCTTTCCTTTAAACAATACCTTCTGGATAACGTGAAGTATTATACCACCAAGGCACATTAACAATCCTACAAAGTTAAGGCTAGTCATTTGGTCACCTTTCAACACAAAGGCCAACGCTAATGTACATATTTCCTATAAAAAATCAGAAAAAAATGAAATTATCTATGAAACGTTTTTGACATGTTTTTGTTAATAAAGTTTGTAGAAACGTGTAATTATGTAATATTAATCTGATAATCTCTTAATATCTAAATTTTATCTAATCTAATCTTGCATTTTTTTAAATTATTGTTTGTAATAGAGATTGATTGTAATAGAGATAAACATGACATGTGTTGCAATATGGAAAAAACCAATAAAATTGAGATTAATGTGATTTTACCTTAAATATTCCCGAGATCGACAATGTCAGACTAGAGGTATAAGTAACAACTAAGAATTCCATCACTTCCATACTAAATGCTAAAATGGCACCTGCTACTACAGCACCTGTAGTCAGTAAAATGCTACCGATATTGCCCCAATCGGTGATTCTAATACCGTCGTATATTCTGCCACCTGAAATTTAAAACATTTTTTAAACTGGAAATTATAATAAGATATTATATTACAACAAACCATAAAATGTTAAAAAAAAGAACTGTTTTTCATTGGGGTGACTTATGAGGTCTAATCAATTGTAGAATTCTATTAAAATTCTGTTGTAAAAATAGAGAGTTACCTTCAAACCACAAAGTCACTGACATTGCGGGTAACAGCATCCAAGGCTGCATATAATACATCATGTCTATTGGATCATGGAGACCAAGTTTGGATCTTTGCATAATGAGTTGTGTCATAGTCCATCGAATACCACTTGCGAATGATGCCAAGAGACACAATATAAAACCAAGAATGCCAAATTGAGTAGATTTATAAGTAAACATTGCTAATCCTCCTGCTATCATCGCCACTATTCCTACTAGAGACCACGACTGCAATAAATAGTAATTATTACTTACCTGCTAAAGGTATAAGCTTAATAAATACTTGATAAATACCATAGTTTCATTGAAAATCAGTCTTACCTTTTTCTCTAATTTGAATAGAAGAGAAAATCCAAGAATAAATATAATAGTGGTTGATTTAGTCATAGTGACTCTAGAAAGAAATGTCACGTACAACTATATGTAATAAATCATTAACATTTTAATATATAATATTTTCTAAGTTTTCCTAAGTTGTTCTAAGATTTATAATACTTACAAAGATATCGAGATCAATGAAAGTGCCCAATTTGATAAACCAATATCGACACCGCTGGCTATGCCAGGTACCATTATTGAGTAAATTATATTTTGCCATGGAAGATTTATCCGTTTACCATTGTAACATCTTCTAATGCATCTTATTAATGCGGACAGTGCAAATTTTATGACCAAGTGGCAAACTACAACCCCAAGTGGAAAATCAAATCCCTAAAAGTATTGTATAATAGTTGTGTTAATAAATAAATAAATAAATAAATAAATAAGTAAATAAATAAATATACATACATATAAACATGTGTGCGTGCGTGCGTGTATGTGTGTGCGTACGTGTGTGTGTCCCAGAATATTTGGGACAATGCTCGTGTACAGATAGAGCGGATTAAACCGAGTCCAAAAATCCTGTACCATTTTGCAATTTTCGCAATAGTTAACGAGTTATTAATGATAAAAAATCGCCATATTAGCTCGGCCTACTGCCAAATGCAAGCGCGTGGCGAGATGCGGACGCCCAGCGATCGTACGTAGCCATATATGTATATATATATATATATGTATATATATATATATATATATATATATATATATATATGTATATATAGAATATTTCATGCCAAATTGACCTGGGTTTGACCCTCGATCTCTCTGATTTGGTCCGCGATTTTTTATGTTATTGTTCCAACTCTAAAATACACTCAGATTTCTTTTTATAAATTTAATTTATTTCTAGTTTTTTAAACCAATATATCGTTGGCCACAATTTAAAAATCTGAAAAAATTCTCAAAAATCCTATATCAGATATCAAAATTTTTAACCCAGCTAGAGTAGGCCGGCGTTCGCTTCTATTTTTTTCGAGCTTTTTTAAGCTTTTTCAAACTTTTTTCGAATTTTTTTCGAAAAAAAACGTTGAAAAAATTAGAAGCATAAGTCAGTCCATTGTAGGCTGTTGCTTGAATATCTTTATATATAACGCAGGATTTTTGAGAATTTTTTCAGATTTTTTCGATACAATTTTTTTTATTTTGGAAAATCGCTTTAAAAAAATTTTCAAGCAACAGCCTACAGTGGACTGACTTATGCTTCTAATTTTTTCAACGTTCTTTCGAAAAAAATTAAAAAAAAACTCGAAAAAAAGAATAGGAGCGAACATCGGTCCATTTTGGATCAAGGCTTAAAAATTTTGATATCTGATATAGGATTTTTGAGAATTTTTTTAGATTTTTAAATTGTGGCTAACGATATATTAGTTTTAAAAACGATAAATAAATCATATTTATAAAGAAAATCTAAAAAAATTCTTAAAAAAAATCTGAGTGCATTTTAGAGTTGAAACAATAACATAAAAAATCGCGGACCAAATCAGAGAGGTCGAGGGTCAAACCAGGTCGATTTGGCATGAAATGCGCCATATATATATATATATATATATATATATATATATATATATATATATATATATATATATATATATACACACAATATATATATACATAGGGTGTTTCATTTTAATCAATCACCCCCAAAAATTTTTTTATTTGTGATTCTAGAAAGAAATGCTTCAGCTGAAAGTTGTTAGGTTTGAAAGGGAAATATGATTCTCTAATGTGGGTCGTGTAATATATGTCGTCATTTTCAAGACATTTTGACTAATTTTTTTAATGGAACTTGATTTTTTCCTTGAGATAAGTTGCAGATCTCGTCGAGACGTTTTTAAAACACTATAACAAAGCTCTCTTTCGATAAGAATTTCCTGAGATATTTTAAATATTGTCATATTTTTAATATAAAATATGAAATATCTCGTAAAGTATTAATTCACTTTTCAATGACTTTACATTGATACTTTTATACGTAGAATAAAAAAATAAACTAATTGTTGTAAAAAAAGAACAGAAATAATTATTTTAAAAAGTTTGATTGCATTTTGTAAACGCATTCAATTGTGTAAAACTGTAAATGTAAAAATTAATTCTATTGTTCGCTTCCTTTCATATTTTATGTACAAAAGTGTCAAAATAAAGTAATGAAAAAGTAAATACTTTACGAGATATTTCATATTTTATATTAAAAAATATCATGATAAAATTTAAAATATCTCAGGTAATCTTTAACGAAAGAGAGATTTATTATATAGTGTTTTGAAAACGTCTCGACGATATCTATAACTTTTATCTCAAATCCTATCGGATGCCATCTATTGAATAATCCGAATTTAAAAGTTTAATAAATATAATGCACATTTGTTGTGTTTATATATGGATATATGTAATTTACGTGGATAAATGCTTTTATATATAATTTATATATAAATTATAAGAACGCATATATAATCATGTCAAATTGTATATGAAACATTATAATGTTGTAAATTCGGATTATTCGATAGATGGCATCGGATAGAATTTGTTTCTCGTATTTAAAATTTGACGAATAGTGGTATCAAGACACGGCAGCGTCTCATGCCAAGCAGCTTCAAGTTATAATATGGGATAAATCGCTTCACTTTTGATTCTATAGCTTTTGTAAAAATATACACTTAATTTATCAATACTTTATTCTTATTGGAGTTAACACTTCTTTTTCAATATACATATATTGATTATATATGGTCATATATGATTATATATATTTACATATATTTTAATCGCCTGTATAATGATATATGGTCGTATATAATCATATATGATATCATATATAAATACGGAAAAATTTTGCTTTTTATATATAACGCTACATAAATCAAGTCCAATTTAAGAAATTAGTCGTCTTTAAAATTTTTTGAAAACGATGACGTCTACGACATAACTCACATAAGAATCATGTTTTTTCCTTCAAACCAAACAACTATCGTCTAAAGCATTTCTTTCTAGAATCACAAATAAAAAAGTTTATGGAGGTGATCGATTAAAATGGGACATTTGTGTGTGTGTGTGTGTGTGTGTGTGTGTGTGTGTGTGTGCGCGCGCGCGCGCGCGCGTGTGTATATATAAACAATAAAATCTCATAAGGATGAGTTGCATTTTCTTAAAACAAAATAAATAAAAATTTTTAGATATATATATATACATTTTTCTTCATATTAACCAAAACATGTAAAAAATTATCATTTTAGGTTATCAATATAATTACTCACATATGTATTGTAAAGCCATGGATTATAAAATGTAAGGCTTATCGACAAAATAAAGTAAGCGGAGATCAATGAAAACACGTGGGATGCTATTCTCCAAAATGTAGGTTCTGGCTTCGTCACATTTTGGAAATCTGGAGCATTTTGTGGCAAGTACTCGGATGTATCAACATCATCTCTAGCAATTTGGTATTTTACATGTGAGCGTGTCATATTCCCAAAGTAAAAAAATTTCTAAAAAAAATTAGAATACATGTTTAGCAACACAAAACTTGCTATGAAAAAAAAGGCAAAAAAGTAAAATAAAAAATTTACAAAGATTTATAAATATTTGTCTCATTTTATTTCATACTATATTATCAATAATATAGAAAATAAAAATTCTTATTTCTACATTTTTCAATAATGTTTTAATCAGGAATAGGAAACAAATATATTCTACTTTGTATAAAATATGCATAAATACATTATAATAATTTTTAAGACACATTGCATATTTTTTCTGTTTAAAAAATTACTAGAAATTATGATAATTTTAATACAAAAAAATTTTCTAAAAAAACTACGTAGTGATTACAGATGTATCATAGTTTCAATATATATAATTCTCAAAATAACTGCTTTCGTTATTTTTTTAAAATTTCACAAATAACTTCTTTAAAGTAAGATTTGATTCTTTTTGCTTCAAACATTTTCTTAGAATAACGAACAATTTTTATTAAATAAAGTTTATTTCGTTAGCATCACTGATTAACACAATAAGAATTGTAAAAAAAAATTATAAAATTTAAAATAAAAATTTGTGAAACGCACCGTCTTGTTATAAAGCCTTGAGTCTAAAGAGATTGTAAGCAAACCATTGCGTGACAATTACTGTATATGCGTCAATCGTCCGGAAAGGAAAAGTGCCCATATGCCTGCATATGTCACTCACAATACCATTACCACTTTTGCTTGTCTGAAAAAAATAGAGATTAAGGGATAAATTAAAAGGCTCGTCGATTATTTATTAAAGTTGCTCGATCGTTCTCACCTTGATTTCAACATAAAAGTGTGAGAAAGTACCGCGTCAACCCTAACCTATATAACCTAAAATTATAGCGCAAACACAACGCTGTTCGGCTGTTTAGACACTGTTATGGAGGGTTTTCATGGACAGTAAAATGCTGTAGCAGTGAACAGCAGTTTAGTAATTTCCTAGAAATTTTATAGGAAATTACTAAACTGCTACTCGCTGCTACTAGAGTACTAGAGTTCCTTGAGTTAGGACAACCCAGGACAACCTCAATGAAGTTAGCCGGACAACTTCGACTTAAAACATTTTTCTTTACGAATCGTTTGTTAGTCGTTTGTAAGTGATTGTTAGACTAATTTAAACATTTGTTAGTTAATAGGTTTTATATGTACACGAAAATAATTTTTAGTGTTTTAATATAGCCGATAAATATAGAATTCTTTACAGTTTTTGTTTCAAAACGGGTTCAATCCAATCAATGCGGAATCGTTTGTTGGACCCGAATAAACAAATTAAAATGTTTGTTGGATCAGGTTTCGATAAAAAAGGCGAAAAACTGTGTGTTCTGTCACAGCTCCGTGATCTGCACATGCGCCGCGCATCCTCCGTGGCCGCACGCGCATGCAAAAAGTGCGCGAATTTGAAACATATATGTACTTATAATGCATTATTTGGGTTTCTCTCAATTTTAAATAAATATATCTATAAAATATATTATGGTCAAAGCCCGCGGCAGTTTTAGTATTGACTGGTCAATTCTGCGGAATGACTGGTCAATCGTGCGGAATAACCAAGCGTCTTGATTCAAGCAGTTATTAGTTATCACGCTGGGAGTTTGATTAGTTTTATTATGCGGGGGAAGGGGCTCCCCTCCTATTTGCCCAGACAGCACACGGATATCCGAGGACATCCATAAGACGTCCTTTAAGGATATTGAGAATGTTCATAGGCCTTCCATTTAACGTCCTTTGGACATTTTACGGACGTCTATTGTGAAATTAGTGGACATGCTTATATCCCTAAAACATGTCCAGGATATCCGATGGACGTCCTATGGACATGATAAAAGGAAACATCCAGAATTGTAATTTACATTAAAAGGGTAAAAACAATGAAATATATAAATATTTTAAAATAATATATTTATTTTAAAAATTATATAAAATATATACATATATGTATGTATCCACATACACATACACTGCACATTGTTAAACGTATTGCACACGCGTATTGCAAATTAATTAAAGAAAACAGCAGTTTGTACAAAATATTTATAAAAACTAATGTTGAAATTTCAATAAAGATGTTTACTCAAATTTTGTAAAAAAATTCTCAGATTTTCTAGAAATTTTACTCCAAATTCACACTTTTGCATTGTTTAAAAACAAAAATGATTCAAAATGAGCAAAAATGAAATAAATTCACAAATTGCATGTGCAAATGTAAATGTTTACAATAAAGAATATGTTTTATTTTATTTTGCTTCTTTCCCTGCCCTTTCTTTTGCACGTCTCAGCCAAGTTTTAATAACTTGCTCAACTTCTTTTCAATTTTCTGCTAGTAGAGCACTTTCTAAATAAAAAAAAGATATAATATAATAGACATAATTATAATTATAAAAAAGATTAAAAATTAAATTAAAAAAAGATATAATATAGACATAATTATAATTATAATCATTAATTGAAGTTGTCGCATATGACGATCGCGAACGTCAAATTCTGCAAATAAAAAATAAATATGCAAATTCTGCATATTTACCGTAATTACAACTATGCAATTATAATCATTGATATTTTTATTATCAAATTACAATTAGATCATTTATTCCTATAATGGAAATATTTTTCCTACGAAAAGATATAAAGTAAATGTTTCTTTTATTCTTTCCCACACAGCATCAAAATATTTCAGAAAGCTTTAAAAAAACTGTCAATGAAATATGAAACCTTTCAAAAAAACATTTTAGACATGTTTCAGATATGTTTCAGAAAGCTAAAATGTCCGCCAAGCTGAGATTTCAGAAATGTTTCTGAAATCTCAAAAATATTTCTGAAATAATTCTGAAATGCTTTAGAAATATTTCTGAAATGCTTAAGAAATATCTCTGAAATGCTTAAGAAATACCTCTGAAATGCCTAATAAATATCTCTGAAATGCTTCAGAAATATCTCTGAAATGCTTCGAAAATATCTCTGAAATGTTTCAAAAATATACGGGAAATATTTCAGATACTTTTTCTCATATCAAATTGTTTCGGATCACCCTGTATAGGATCATCCGGAACAATTTCCTGTCCTTCGTAAAATATATTCTTGATCATAGTCATGATTTTGCTTCGCCGAAGGCCTGCTTATATTAGATCCCAACTGAAATTTACTTGCGAGTTAGTCTTACTATTATGCGCCGCCTAGCGGCGTCGTTGCATATTTCTCTGAAATGTTTTGTAATATTTCAATGAAAAGGGTCATAAATGATTTCGATGAAACGTTTCAGAAATACTTCTGAATGATTTCAATGTTACATTTCAATATTAATTTCCAAGTTATCTTTTGGAAAGCTTTCAATGATATATGATTTTGATGAAACGTTTCAGAAATACTTTTAAGTAATTATCAAAAGAATTATGTTCGGCCCAACTATGTTCGTAGAGATGTAAAGATTGCTATGCTATACGTTTATTGGGCAGACAAAAAGACATTTGTGCACACGTCTCAAAGAACACCAGAACGATATCAGAAAACCAGTTATGTGAACCTGGAACCCCACTTTAAAAAAAATGATTTTTCAATACAGAAAATAATAGTATTTCGTTTGTAGTTAATTGTAGTGAATTTACTTTTGTTTGTAGTTGTACCGTTTGCGTAATAGTTGCGTGTGAACAGTTCGCCAACTGTTAACTTTGTTAATTATCAAGATTTCTTAATTTCGTTTGTTCTATATGATTCAGAATCGTTTGTAGTTATTTGTAGTGATTTTACTTTCGTTTGTAGTTGTATCGTTTAAAAGTTACGATTGTTT
>NW_020224156.1:0-2897 GCF_003070985.1 Temnothorax curvispinosus
CAAGCGGGAGGTCTCTCGTCCGCACGCCGCATGGGCGCGTCGCGGCGAGGTCAACCGCGCGCGTGATGTCTCTCGTCCGGGCGTCGCATGGGCACGTCGCGGCGAAGACATCCGCGCAATTGTCGTTTTGTTTGGACGAGGTCGAGTCCTTACACGCTCACCTCGTCATCATGCACCGCCGAGTCACACGCGCTCGGGGGTCACAAACTCAAGCGGGAGGTCTTTCGTCCGCGCGTCGCATGGGCGCGTCGCGGCGGGGACAACCGCGCGCGTGATGTCTCTCGTCCGGGCGTCGCATGACACGCCGCGGCGAAGATATCCGCGCATTCATAGCATTGTTTGGACGAGGTCGAGTACCTACACACTCATCTCGTCATCGCGCACCGTCGGGTCACCTACACTCACGGGGCCCTTGGACACCGCCGTCTCGGCGTATCACCACTCGGGTATCGCCGAACGGCAGGACCTTACCGCCGCCTTGGCGTATCGCCTTGTTCCTCCCGCCATCGCGGAGGGCTCGTTAGGTGTCGCCAAGCGGCCGGACCTCATTCGGAGGTCCCGAACGAACTCGCATCCTTGATCCAGGGGGGCTCTTGACTCCACTCATGTTCGCATATTGTCTCCGATTTGTTACCAAAACTAGATCAAATGCGCTCACTCTCGTCGTGGATCAAATCGAATTTCAGTCGACCTTGTTATACCTCGTCAAATTTGTACAATCTCGTTGCTTCACAGAAGATATCGGTAGCTTAAGACGCAATCAGAGTTGCTCCAAACCTCTGCGAAAACTCGCCCCCTTCTTGGATGGTCGCGGAGTCCTCAGGGTGGGCGGCAAGCTCACCCATTCCGCCATCTCATACAAGGCTAAACACCCCGCATTGCTGTTTAACCGACATCGACTCACGGAACTTATAGCAGAGCGCACTCACCGCCTACATTTGTATCCGGGACGTCGAGCGTCACATTACATCTTGGCACAAAACTTCTGGATCCTAGTAGAAGCTATCCTGAACTCCAGACCCCTCTGTCCCACCAGTTCAGATTCCAGCGACCTTGGGGTGCTCTCCCCGGGGTATATCCTCACCCTGGAGTCTCTCATGGCGGTTCCACACCCTGACCTGAACCCGGTGCCAAAGAACAGACTCGATCAGTGGCAAATGGTGCAACACATGCACCAGCAGTTCTGGAGGAGGTGGCATGACGAGTACCTACACACCCTCCAACAACGACCGAAGTGGTTGCAATCGGCACCTACGGTAAGAAAGGACACATTGGTCCTGGTAAAGGGCGAAAACGCCCCTCCCTTGCAATGGAGGCGAGGGCGAATCGTGGAACTGCACCCGGGCCGTGACGGCGTCGCTCGGGTCGCTACGGTGCGGACGACGGATGGCGTGCTTACCCGTCCTCTGGTGAAGTTGGGCCCACTGCCGATGGACACTTCGCCAGAGAAACCTATTTAAGCATAGAAAATACGTCGTATTTTGGTGGGCGGTATGTTCGGCGTATCGCCTTGTAAATAGCATAGTTACTTCATGTCCATGTATTCATGTATCGTTTATACTTAGTTGCATAAGTCGTTTGTAATTCTCGCGCGAAACGTCGGCGGATCGCGATCAGCCAAATCATGCGACTCACCTGTCGGTGCTGCCATCGCCCATCCGCCGACGGTATCCACCCCCCCCGGAAAGGGAACAACTACTCGCCGCAGCGACATGTTCCAGGACCGCGGGGACAGAGCATTCACAATTCAGCCGTCCTACGGCACACACATTTTTGGCCAGCCGTCTTACGGCATACAAGCATCGTCAAATAGTCGGAGAGGACACACCTCTCAGCAGAACATATTCGCAATTCAGCCGCCGTGCGGCACACACACATACATATTCTAAGAGCCGTCTTGCGACACACGTTCGCCGGGCAGAACGCATCTCGAGATCGCCTTTGCCGCCTTGCTCAACCGGGAGTGCGCACGTCTCCAACTGCCTTTTCCTGCCTGCTCTATCGCTTGTTCTCCACCGTTTTGCTTGCTTGCACGAGTTTTGCCACCGCATGCCGAAAGAGACCCACGGAGCGGCCAAGTTCAGGGGACAGGACGAGGATTGACGGAATCACGGGGACGACGGCCGACACGGTGAGTCGCTTCGCTTAATATTTCGTTGCATGCGTTTCTGCTTTCGCGTTAAACATTTGATAGTCGTGAGGGGAAAGCGACAACCCCCCTCTGGTCCTTCGAGTATCGCAAATCTTGCCTCCGGGGCGAAACTATCCCCGTTCATTGGTCCTTCGAGCCGGATTTCGCGTTAGATAATTACCGCCGACCTTTCGCTCACGTCGCATCATTCATTAATTGGTTAATTTTCGCCCATTCTTGTAATCGCGCATCGCGATAACACGCGTGGTAGTCTCTCGCGATATCTTTCGTTCGCAACTCTTTGTGACGAGAATACTCGCGTGAACTTCTCTGGTCGCAACCATGCCATTGCTGTTATCTGCCTTTGTCGTGAATACGCTTAATTGTTTGTTCTTATTGTCGCGAGATGCAGTAACGCGCGGCGTGTTAATAATCTTTAGTCTCGCGCGATATCTCTCGTTCGCAATTCTCAATTCGCAGCGAGAATACTCGCGTGAACTTCTCGCTCGTCGTAACACGTTCCGTCGCTGTTGTTCGCATTAACGCGAATTGCAATAACGCGTGGCGTGTTAATAATCTAATTAATTCGCGACGAGAATATTCGCGTGAATCCACGATCTCGCGCGATATCTCTCGCTCGCAATTTTCTCGCTCGTTGTAACATGTTCCATCGCCGTTATTTGTACTAATCGTAAATTGCGCAATTGACGCGGTAATTGGTTAAAGCCCGTCATTGTTAACATAGAAACCGAAATATTCAGATCTC
>NW_020224157.1:0-6248 GCF_003070985.1 Temnothorax curvispinosus
TGGTTGGGGATATCACTGCTGGTGTTATTCTGCCAGTTGTAACTCAATCTTATTCCAGCTTCGATATGATTCACGAGAAGTATAATAGCTGTCAATGCGGAACTAACGACGTCAGATGCCGATAGAAAGTAAAATGGTGATTTCTTCTTGCGTTTGCATCCTTTCCATAATAGAATCACAAGCGCGATAAAGCTGGACAGTAACAGTGTGTAACCTGTTGCGTCTAGCACCGCCGAATGCATATTGCGATGGCAGGTCTTCCTCGATTAAAAATATTTGTCCGCTCCGTTCACTGAAACCGTTTGCATCGATTATTCTTAAAACTGCCACACCTTGAGATTGATAGAAGCCGACTGACAATGAGTAGAGCACTTGGTATAAGCATATGGGTAATGTGGGTACCCAGTTAGCGTGGCTAATGTAGTGAAGAGTTTATATTTAACTGTACCGTACTGATAGTATATGAGGGCACAAAATGCTTATCAATTTAAACGTTGCTAATGGTTCAACTATCTATATTCTTACTGTTGTGAATTTTTGTATTGTCATTCGTTTTAATTAATTACATCATGAAATTGGTTAACGAAATAATAATTAAAAGTATAATAAATGAAACATTTAATGAAAGCTAGCGTTTTCGATAATGCGCCAATAAATTATTTCTCATTACAGTTGCTATCGATATGTCTGTACGCCGCAGAAGTGATCCAGCTATGATTCAGCGGATTTGGGATACGATCAAAATCACGGTACATCAAAGGAGCTTACCTAGTAATGACCGTATGGTACGGCACATGGCTCGTGTTTACGGCTTCACAGAACAAGAAGCTCAAGATGAGCTCAACAAGGCGGTCGAGGACGGGCTCGTCTTATTGAAGAAAGTACCCACGAAAAGCGGCGTTGAGCAAGAGAGTTACAGATTGCCGCCGGTAGACGTATCGCAGGACGATAATCACGATTGGTACTGTTGCAAATGCCAACGAGCAGGTGCGGTCGAATGCTGTGAACAATGCTGCAGGGTCTATCACTCAGAGTGCCACGTACCCAGTAATACGAAATTAAAGATTTGTAACTTTTGCGAGGTAAGCATCTGAAAGCTCTCAATGCATATATCTCGTATTGGCGATATCTTGTTAAAAGTACGAATTATGTTATAGAAAATAAATAGCGACGTATATCCCGACAAGATCGATCTCAATCATATTCTTAGTTTCACCTGTGGCCATCTGAAAGCGAAATTACCGCCGGAAATTACAAATCGTACCATTGTTTTCAATAATGATCCGATCGTTACACCACCCAACGGTTTTTCGGGATTGACCTGGGTGAGCGAGGGTGAAGACGCATGGCGGCCAGGGATTCTCATAAAGCGTCACATGGATTTGGCGGTAATGGACGCGAAAACGGACAATAATGAGTACAACAATCTCGCCGAATTTGAGGCTGATGCACATAATATTCTACATAACATCATAATATATCACGGAGGTAAGAGATCTACAATTCGATGCATTTTCTTCTTTAAGCATCTCATTATCTTGTCGCTCTAACAGTTAATAGCGTGATAGCGGACATGGGACGCATGATGTATCAAGACTGTTGCTACGACCTTCAGGAAATACGTCGTTGTGCGGACTGTTATCGTATATCGAACGAAAAATCCGAAAAAATGTGGTTCTGCATACCGTGTAATCCCCCTCATAAATTGGTCTATGCAAAGCAAAAGGGATACCCATATTGGCCGGCGAAGGTCATGCAAGTTAATGGCAATGTATACGACGTGCGTTTTTTCGGAGGTCATCACATGAGGGCTAATATCGAGAAAGTTTTCATTCGGCCAATCTTTTCCACATTACAAAGTTTGCAGGTAAAAAATCTAAATCTAATTCTAAATACTCCATAGTACTCTATACTATTCGCTCGATATTGTAACGGCGTTGACACTCTCGTATCATGATTGCGATAGAAAAAAATCTTAAGAAAAATCATCTTGACTGAAAAATTTTAAGGCGATAGAAATAATTGAAAAAATTGAATGTACCACTACGTTCTTTAAATTATGAAAGCACTTGATTTCATAATTGATACAAAAATATCTTTTTTTTTTTTACATTTTTAAAATTAACGTTTTTTAATAGATAAAAAAATCAACCGCTTGGAATAGGGCTTTCGAAGAGCTAAAGCATCATCAGCACTTGTTGCAAAAGTTGGGAAAAAATAAGGAGGATAACTCAAATATAACAGAGGATCCTACGCCTGCGAAAATTCGAAAATTGGAATCGTCGAGTTCGAAGAGTTCATCACACGGTTCTAGTTTGCCAAAGCAGCTGATTAAAGATTTGAGAGTGAGAGTCGAACGCTTGAGTTCAGATGGTAATATTGAAACGCAAAATGTAAACGATGGAACGGATAATAAAGGAGACGTTGCGAAAACTAACGCCGAGAATGAAGAAAGACAGGTGCCTTGTTTACCTGTGGCGGAAGATGAACCCGCGAGAGAAAGCATAACGAGCACATGTCCTCAAGGTTTGAAGAAGGAAGGCTCCCAAGAAGATATGGTTACATCTAGCTGCCAAGAACCGAGATCGAAGTGCGTTCTCGTACAAACTGAACAAATTCAAACGGATGGGCTTCCCGCCAAGGTAAATCTTTGGCCAAGTGTTTCAATCACGTATTCGCGCGGCTACACTATTCAATAACTTTTCGACAACTGTACACTTTCAGATCAAAAGAGAACGCAGAACTTCGGAACAACCGACAACAACGGCGCTAGAAAAATTGCGCCGTGAATTAGAACTTGAAAAGTGCAGAGAATTAGAGAGACTACAAGCGGAGCACGCCAAAGAATTGCGGCAATTAACCGATAGACATCAACAAATCGTATCTGACATCAAAAAGAAACAATGGGTAATTCTCTTTCGTCTTTCTGATTTTTTCTTTGAAATATATTATTCTTAAATATCTGTCATTTATTATAGTGTTATAATTGCGAAGCTGAGGCGATATATCATTGTTGTTGGAATACCGCATACTGCAGCACGGACTGTCAACAGGTTCACTGGCAGCATGCACATAAAAGAGTATGCAGGCGTAAGCGCTAATTCATGTGACGAATATAATGAGTACAATAATATATAAGAAAGCGTTCAAACTTCAAACAGATTTAAAAAATTATGTTATAAAAAAATATATATTATACATGTGTACAAGGTGTCTTATTTTAAATAGTCCAGCCAAATATCTCGAAAATGGAACTCGGCGGGCAAAAGTGTTTCAGACAAAAGTTGTATCGTCTGGAGAACAAATGATGGTAAAATCAATTTAAAAAAAAAATTATATAATAAAATAAAACTACGTTTATTTATTCTCCTACCAACTCTACAACTTTCTGAAAAATTTTTTCAAAAACGTTCCCTTTCCGAGATAATTGCCCTGATAAGATTAAAATAAATCACCACTCTGTATATACGTACAATATATTATAATATATATAGATAAATATATATAATATACATGTATATGAAGGTGCAAGCACCTTCTAATGTATGAAAAAGAGTTTATAATTCTCTCTATTTGTCTATCTGGACGCTTTTGCACACCTATTATTATTGTATATATGTATGAATGTGTGTGTCTGCATGTATACAGTATCCCAGAAGTACTGCGATCAGAAACGAAATTGAGCAGAATGCCGTTTGTTTTGTTTTTCGAAATCGATAATAGATTGTGTTGCAAAGAAAACTTTAAAGAATCTTGCGTGATAACTTAGAGAAAATTAAACTATTTAAAATTAACTATCCGATTTAAATTAATCGAAGACTCCGAAGAATAAAAGTGTATTGAAATAAGCTGTATGTATGCATATATGTACACATATCAGAGAATTGCCTGTAGAAGCACGTCAATATATTCTTGACACCACGTCGATAGGCCTTCGTAAACTTCCTCTCTAGGCAGGACTGTTATATGTACACGCAGGTCTTAATCTTAAAAAACTATTTTTACTTGCAACATAACAAAATAGTTTTTAAATAATCATAGTTTTATACTTATTGATATTTATATATTTAGGCAACGGATTCTGGAATGATTCTTGTTAATCTTTTTTATCTATTATTTTTCTAGATAAGTTTTTGTTTCGTATACGGTATATTAATAACAGACTTTAATGTAGGTACGTCTGTCAATAATGTGAACAAATGTATATTATTATCCAGTCATTAATTATCAGTTATTCATTATATTTATACTGATAATATACCTTGGGATATATTATATCTTTATGATTCTCATTTTAATCCTTATCAGACTGAAATATAATTTCCTTAAATAGAAACGGTAAGTTACACAGAAACATCGATATATTTATTTTATGACTTCAGGTAACAATCTTGTGAACAATATACAAGATGCTTTTACATACACGTTACATCTAATGCACATTATAAAATCTAATTCGATACACGTGTTGCACTGTATGTTGTTGCACTTTCAGTAAATATTTAAATAACAAAATTATTCATATCTATATACTAAAAATTACATAAAAGTTACATACGATAAGTTTTTGTTATTTATATTTTTGATTACTCATTTATATTTGTATCTGAAATTTCAATAATAGAGAACTATTTCCTTCACATCAAATAACCATCATAATATTGTCATATTACTGCTATGCTGCAGCAGCAATAGACAAGCTCCATAGACAATAAATCAATTGCACAGTTACATAGATTTTAATTTATAGCGGCGCAAGTATTTAGTTTTACTAGTGGGATTAAAATTTGGTAAAAATTTTAATTTTCATGAAAACTTGGAGAAACGTAAAAAAAAACTAGCATAAGAACACTCAACACACTATGAATATAAGTTGTTCGATAAGAAAGATCCTTAACAAAACTTACAAAACTTTTTTTAAAAACGTAGTGATAAATTAAAAATAATATGACTGTTATAACGATTACCGTTATAATGATCAAATTCAAGTATCTTGCGTAGCTTTAACTTCCCTACCGACTACATCCAGGGCCATTTTACCCTTTCCCGCCGTTTCAGTAACTTGCACATACCTGGTGGTATCTATATTATTTAAAGATAATCGCTCCAACAACTGTAATTCAGATGGTTCTAACTCTTCTCCAAGTTGCCTTAAAGCGGTCAGTATTTCTCCCCGTTGGCGGTCGGCAGCTTCTTTGTTCAGTTTCCCTAATTTCACGTCTCGATCAATTTGCGAGAGACGTTCCTTGAGTCCGGCAGGCTCCCGCTTACAAAACATTCTTATCACGGCTGGGGTTTGGAAGGCTGCGCCGACAGCTGCTTGAGTTGCCTATTAAGAATATACAATCGACCATATAGAAACACACATCCCGCAATACGTCTTATTATTGTACGTTGTTCAGTGAAGAAAAATTATATAAAATATATAGATACCAATTGCGTTGCTCCAAGTTCATCGACTAAAGTCATGTTTCCAGATATCATTCTTTGCAGACTCTCGTTAATTTCACGGAGTTGTTCCATGGTGTCTTCCTTATACTCCTGATAATCCGTCTCATCTAAAGTAACTCTGTTAACAACCAAACAACCAAGATAACTCACAAAGAAGGAAAAAAATATTCATATATGAATATATAAGGTAAATGTACCTATGTTTGAATACCTTTAAAAAAATATAAATTTTTGGAAATAAACATTTGGATACTATAGCTAAAGTTTCAAACTACAATAAAAAATTCTTTTACATGTCCGGTTATTGATACGATTACCTTAAACACAAAATTTGTAAAATTAAAAAAAATTGTTTAAAACAAATTTAATATTCTTATTAGAACAGAGAGAGATGAAACGACAGAATGAAACAGAACCTGCAATCTTCCAAATCTTCCAACTGCTGCACAAGCCGATCCAATTGTTCTTCCAAATTCTTTCTGAGTCTGTCGGTCTCTGCTTTTCCGTGAGAACTCATTTTCGGCGAGACGAGCGTTGAAAATGTAGAACAGGACAGGGAAGGGAGAAAGAAAGGAAAATGTGTAGGTTAGATTAAAAGTGCCGAAATGCAAGGGATATAATCCTTCGCTTATTAGACGATACTACATACGTCATAAAGCATTGGTTTGAAAAGGAGAGTATTTTTTTCACTTTGAACACTTTCAAGTACCGCAAAACATAGAGATTATTAACAACGTAGGAAACTTTGGGAGAATGTATGTATGTTGTTGTATGCATACAACAACATACATACATTC
>NW_020224157.1:9248-9427 GCF_003070985.1 Temnothorax curvispinosus
ATTTGGTCGATATGCTTCGGTATACCTGACGCGCATCTTATCTCCTTTCTATTTGCTGATAAGAATATCTCGTGGCTTTAATGTTAATCTACAGGACGAGCCGGCGGTGGGGAGCAGGGAGTCTTGGAACGTCGCGTCGCGTCGCTCCGAGAGAAACGAAAAGCTTTCCGGGAACTCGT
>NW_020224158.1:0-4457 GCF_003070985.1 Temnothorax curvispinosus
TTTTTTAGGTGGATTTTCTTCATTATCAATCAATACTTCAAGTAATCTTTACAAACAACGTAAAGGTGTGTATGACATAATACGTTAATAAATAACAATTATGATGGAAAATAAATGAAAAATTATACCTCGTCTATATAGTCTTAAGGCCGGTTTTCACACGCAATGATTAGTGGCGCCAACTGACTGGCATTCATTGGCGCCAGAACCGACTAGCAAACTTACAAGTATTTACACAGTGATTGGCGTATACTATGGAAAATATTTAACATTTATTAAACACACAGTAAATGACAACAACCATATAACCTCAAATTTTGAGGTTATATGCTTTGGCCAATAACCGCCAGTAAACGCCACATTACTAGCGCCAGTTTGCATCAAGTGTTTACACTTGCATTTTTACTGGCATTAGTCGACTGGCGCGGCCTGGCGCCACCAATCATTGCGTGTGAAAACCGGCCTTTACGAAACTAACTGTGGTATCGAAATTTAGTTATTTTCTCAAAAATTTTCTGCATTTTATTAAATATTGGGTTTTTATTATTAATGTTAAAATAGTATTTCAGTATTTTTTTATTGAAGTAAAGTAAACGCGATACAGGACGACATGTTGTCACTTAACGGAAAATTCTGCATTGACTACGTTTGTATATCGCGCTGCGATAACAGAAGTTTTAATTAACGATATATTACAAATCTATTTGCGAAACGATAAGATATCAAGTTATAGTAATTGTCAATTCATGTAATAGCAAATGAGAGAGAAACATTCACATTATACATTCAAGATGTGGAGTAGTGGAGTAGTGGTGTTGCAATCGATCGCGAGATAAGCCTCATCGAGGCTGCATTTAGCATGATAGATACTACTTGTGGAACAGGAATGTGTATCACGGAGGTCACGCAGTCACAAAGTGTCGCGTCTAGGAGTCATTTTTCTATTGCAAATTTGAACTACGCATTGAAGACATAGAGCGCTGTCTTTTCAAGGAGGCCATCTTTCTTCCTAAATAATGCATATTTCCTTTTTTGTAGGTAGCACAATGCGTTTCACAAGTAGCACATGTCCTCCCTCGAAGAATTCTAAATGCAAGCCTATACAACTTATAAATAAGATGTAAATAGACGCGATTTATGTTTATAGACATGGTGCAAAGTAGACTGAACGTAGCGAAGAAACTCGGCGCCGACGGCATGTATCTGGTGCAAAACAATAGATCGGAGGAGGATACAGTTGCTGACATTCATACAATCTTCGAGGGGGAACCTAACAGGACGATAGACGCTTGCGGTGCACAAGCCTCCATTCGTTTAGCGATTCTCGTTAGTTACGAAATACATTTTTTTTTAAATTAGATTATTTAAAATTAGTTGGCTAGTAGAAAAATTAGATTAATCATATTTGTATTATATCAGGCGACCGAAACCGGTGGAGTCATGGTGTTAGTGGGATTGGGTACTCCAGAGGTGCAAATTCCACTGATAAATGCCCTGACGAGAGAAGTCGACATCAGGGGTGTCTTCCGATACGCAAATGAGTAAGTTTCAATTAGTTAAGAGTTGTACGTTAAATAGAAAAGATATAACCAACTCCGATACTTCGTAACAAATTAAATGCCAAGATGATTGCCGTGCCAAATTAATTATTACGGCGGAAAATAGCCTAAGAAAATTACAATCAAGAGTCCTGTAGTTTTTAATTTATTGAATTTTCACAGATGAATTATTTTAACACTTGATAGGAGATTATTCTATATGATCTTTTTCTCGATTCGTAGCTACAACGACGCATTGAATCTCGTCGCGTCTGGGAAGATAAACGTGAACCCGTTGATCACTCATAATTACAAGATAGAGGAGGCCAAGCAAGCCTTTGAGACCAGTAGGACTGGAGCAGGCGGAGCTATTAAAGTTATGATCCATTGTAAATAGACGAATCGCGGGATTCTAAGTACCAAATGCAACCGTAAGCTTCTATGAGAAATGAGCTACATGTAAAGCTTTTATTGCGACATGTTAACTAAATTTTACCATTTTTATTAGTTATTTTAATTTAGCGTTTAACTTAATCGGGATATGGAAATGGAGAGACGTCTGGATATATTTATATCAACGTGGATATATCGCATTTTGACAGAATGTTTTAACGTTGAATCTTTCATCACGTTATCTCGTGTAACATTGCATTGTGCGAAATGTTAATGGGATGTATATGGGATGCATAAAAGCATTTTTAAATATTATTGTATAGAGCTTGCGTACATACGTACACGTGGATGCGACAATGGCTCAAAAGAATAGCGGTGTCCGTATGGAAGGAACTACTGTAATTGCGAAAAAAACATGCACACAAACTATAGCAATTACTGTAATATTTACTATAGTTTCGTGTACTTTTTGTGCACCGCAACTACTAGTCTTTCTGTATTTTTTCCTAAGGGTGTAAGGGTCAAAGCGACTAGTGAATTTTAGTTAACAATACAAATAATGTACATGTTTGGTGAATATTTTCCCAACAGAACAATATTTCTTATATGATCAATAAAGTCTTATCTCTGAATTTTTGTACAAAAAGAAGGATATATCTGCCGACATAATTTTCATTTTCTTTATATTCCTATAAAATTTATTTTCTACAAAAATTATATTCTGATATCCTATCACATTTAATATTTATAGACTTAAAGATAATATCTGTCGTTTCAAGAATATTTTTTTTGCGGTGAAAGACAGGCCATTGCATGCCGATCGTAATTCGCGAGAATGTAGAAAATGCAACGAATTATGCAAAATACAAAGAGAGTATTATCTAATGCAGAAATTAAATTTAAGATGTTTCTTAGCGATTGTTGAAATATTGGATATCGAAATATTCAACAATCGCTAAGAAACATCTTAAATTTTTGCATTAAATAATACTCTTGTTGCATTTTGCATAATTCGTTGCATTTTCTACATTCATCCCCCTTCGTTATAACACTCAATTTGCACATATCGACGAGACAATTTATTATACAAAGACATACGTGTAACAATAAAATATTTTTTGTGTAACATAAAATAAGAAATAATTCAAATTAAAAGAGGTAGCTTACATATTTAACAGTACTGCTCTCAAAAGCTTTATGTTTATTTAAAAAAATAATTCTGAAGACTTAGAAGTCTTTTATATTATTTAAATATTATATTTTACTGGTATATAATAGACATGTGGAATATTTTATCACTTAAAGTAAAGGATTCATAAATGTACTTTCTGACATACATCGGGTTCATTCTTCAATATATAACTAAATACTATCTAGTCGATATTCTTTGTGATAAAATACTTTGGTTTGCTATCAGCTGGTAATTCACACTATCAGTCGACGTACAAAAGAACGTTAAGTTAGTTAAGTAATTTATATATTAATAAACCTTTCACATAAGATGAGATTTTTCCAACATTTGTAGACCATGTGTCAGATTTTCTGATTTTCTCAACTTTCTCCTTTAGTCCTTTCCAATCGGAGAGTCTAATAACATCCCTTCTCTTAAAACGTTGAACCAATTAGAAGAATTTTAAGAAATACCTCTTCTAAATATAGATCGTACACTAAGGATTTCCAATCTTTCGAGACAATTCGTCGTTCCCAAGAAGCGATTGTCCAAGCTCAAGTTCAGCTTCAAGTGTATAAGTACAGAAGGAGAAGTTTTCTAGAGAGGCCGCCGCGAAGAATGATCGCTGATAGTGGTGGTAGTGAAGAAAACGATAATAAGGTCGCGGTGATAGCTTCATACGTATATATACGTATAATTGCGGGGCGTGTATATATAGCAGCGAGTTCTCTCTTGGACGCTTAGTCCCGTCCCGTGCGTCCTGTGTTTATCAAAATATCCGGAAGCAACTTGACGCAGGCGGATCACTACTTATCTGTTTCAAATTTTCGCAGGAAAAACCATGGCTAAGAACAATCTCTCCGCTGTACTGTATGGCATCAACGATTTGCGCCTGGTTAGTAACACGATACAGAAGCATGATGAAATTGCTCGGTTGCGTTTGCTCATACTCGAATCGAACTTGCCACTTTCATGATCTTATTTCAATCACGCTGCAAACTTTTATTGGCTAATTTATATTTAATAGACGATGGAAATTAAACGAGGCTTTAAATTTCTTAATTATATTTTAACTTTTGCTATAAAAGTAAAAAATTTGTACTTATTTCCGTTTCGTATAATCAGTTAGTGCGTTTATGTGTATAATTTTATAATAACATATACAATTTTTATTTAATTAAAGTTTATTAAATTAAATATGCGATTTAAATTTATATTCGCGCCTGTGTAAAATTTCTGAAAGAAGTTTATAATATTCTTTTTATTTTAGTTAACATTCTCTAAATATTTTATACGTTTTGTGAACTTCTTACAATTTTACTTTCTTCTTTTTTTCCTTTGCATTTGAATACACG
>NW_020224159.1:0-3709 GCF_003070985.1 Temnothorax curvispinosus
AAAAGATTAAGCCTTCATATAGAGGTCCATATTTAGTTGCCAAAGCGTTTAATAAGAATAGATATGTTATTACTGATATACCAGGTTATGCTTATACTCAAAAACCGTATAATTCTATATTGTCTCCAGATAGAATGAAGAAATGGCTACCAGTCCCAGAGCCAAGAAATAATATTGAAAGTGATGATGAAGACAGTAATTGAATTCCAGATAGAATTTAAACATTATTCATTCTATTTTGAGATATTACTCAAACCATTATAATTTAAGTTATTTTATAATACTAATATTTTCTTTTCTTATTGTATTTATTACAGCTCGAAATTTTGTATTTTCGCTAATGTATAACACTTTAATTTTTGTTTATATAATTTTGCAATTTAATTTTATGCCTATGTAACGTCCGAGGACGAACGCTCCGTCAGGAATGGCCGAAGCTGTAAAGGTACTCTAAAGTAGTATTCAGCGTTTGAATTTCCCGCGCTACAAGCGTTACCACAGCGGCGCTCCGCGCATGCGCGCCTCGCGCCGTAAGACACCAGCGTCCCTAGCACACTACACCAGCGCCCTAATAGTAGGGTTCCTATAAGGGAATTGGGCAGATACCGTTGCTTGATTGTGATTGGCTCCGCCATTTTCCCACTAACTTCCGGTAGTTCCGGCAACACCGGCAGCCGCACAGCTTGGCAATCTTGGCATAGCTATCATCGATGATCGACGCGTGATCGACAATAACGTGATAAGTGCTGTGAGTAGTTTCCACTCAGATTTTTGGTATTTTCATTCAGACTTCGCTACGCTAACAGTGTTCCAGACTTTGTATAACAAACAGTGGCAAATACTGGCCGTATTGTCCTCTGAAAAGAGGCAGGAGCCAACGAAATAGAAGAAGAAGAAGAAGAGAAGTGATAAGTGCTGTACGTGCTGTATTATTATTATTTACATACGAAAAAAATGTTTATATTGAAGGTAAATATTGTGTAATTGTAATAGATAATTAAAGTGAAAATGATGGAATGCCCCGTATATAAAATACTTGTGATTAATGTGAAAAATAGAAAATGCCATATTGTGTAGCTTCTGGATGCTACAATTCGCACCAAAAAGGCGCAGTAATGCATAGCTTTCCACGAGATTTGCAACGTAAAAAAAATGGATAGAAAATGCTGGTGGACCTTCAGGATTCAAATACTGTAGAATTCCAAACAAAAAGTCATATTTATGTGAGGTACGTTTTCTATTTATGAGGAGTTGATTTATTAGCGATTTATTATTGTCCACAAGCATGAGGATTCTGACGACGTACAACGTAATATATTACATTTTTAATATACTGTTCCATTTTATAGTTCCATTTCACGGTTGACATGTATGAGAAGGAACGTGTTGATGGCCGGAAAAAATTAAAATCATCTGCTCTTTCAACGATTTTTGGGCAACTTGTCATTCAACAAAATAAAAAAAATGTTGCAGGTAAATAATATATCAATAATATTTGTTTTTAATTAATTCGTCACATTCAATAATATTGTTACGCTCGTCAAGCGTCAGCCGCACGTTTATACTCACTCACTCACTCGCGGCGCGTTTCTCAGGACTCTCACAAGAAAAGAGGACACGTTGTTAGAAAAGGAAACTCTTTTATTAATCTCCCGTTATTAAAGAAGAGCTCGGGCTGACACGTCCGAACGAGACGAGACCCAGAGCAAATCTGAACATCGGGTATAAACAGAACATCTCGTATAACTGAACATCTGGTAGGAAAATCAATAATAAATTGAGCATCAGAGAAAATCAATATTCACATAAACAAGCGTCACTAAGGACGATTCGGCGCGACATTTACTACCGGGCGACTCGCATGAAGCGCGCGGCACCCCCCCTCTTCCAAGATTGTCGTCCCGACAATCCGGGAGGGTAGTCTCTTGCAGTCTAACTTCTGTTCCGTGGACCCCAGGGCACCCAATGGTTAACTTGTCCTACTTGAGCTGCTGCTCCAAATTTCTGGACCCCATCTTTCCTGGTCCTCAGAAGCCACACAACAGGTCCCCGAACCGTTCCTCTTCCGGAGGGAGCTGGCCAGACTCCCCCCTCCGCCGGTTTCAGACGACCCAGAAGAAGCTCTGCTCTCTTGATGTGCTCCCCCGCTGCTGACCTCCACGACGCCGCCCCACTAACTCTTCAGACAAGGGGGGGGGAAACTTGTGTGGACCCAGCGTCTTTTCAGACTCCCCAAGTCCCTGCCTCAGCATTTGCTCTACGTCCCACGGGAAAACCACAGCTCAAAAACCGTGGGCGAGGCAGTCTTCTTAGAAAAACTTCCTTAGAGGAGTCTTCGGCCGATGTTCTGCCGCAGTAATCTCTCTGTGTACCGCTGACTTCCTCTAGGAAAACAAGAGTAACACGCACATTAACTGAGAATAAACAGAATACCGTAATCAAATCAAAACTCATTGTTTCAGAATTCTTTATTTAATTATACACATATTTATAAATTTCATTTGTAAACTAAAATTATTGCTTTAAGAACCCCTTTGATCCGAGCTCCGATTTTTTTTACAACCTCAACTCAATTTTCTTTCAGAAAACAAAGCCAACCTATCCAAATGAACAATTTTCCCCTTATGACGAGGTGATTTCTGGATACAGTAAACAACGTCATTCAGTTTCTTCACAATACAAAAAAGGCCCTCCCAACTGCTCTGCAATTTCGGGGCTTTCCCTTTGATCCTACGGGGATTGTAGAACCAAACTTTCTGTCCTTCCTGAAAAAAAATTCGTGTGGCTCCCCGATCATACCAGGATTTGATCCGAGAAGACTTAACGTCCATGCGTGCTCTAACACCAGAATGGATTTCTTCCAGTTTTCCTTTAAGATTTCCAATAAATCCGTCAAATTGCTCCTCCTCTCCATGAGGCTGCGGTGGATTTCCCTGCAACAAATCTAAAGGAAGTCTAAGATTTCGAGCAAAACATAATTCCGCAGGAGTCAAACCAGTGGTTTCGTGTTTTGAAGATCTATAGGCTAACAAGAACATAGGAATCCATTGATCCCAATCTCTTTGATTTCCAGAAATATACTTCGCTAAATGGTTAGTAATAGTTTGAAGTTGACGCTCGACTTGCCCATCCGATTGAGGATGGAAGGCAGTAGTCCTCGTCTTTCTAATCCCAAGAAGATCCATTAATTCCGCAAAAAGTCTCGATTCAAAATTCTTTCCCTGATCTGTGTGCACCTCCGAAGGAACTCCATATCTGGAGACAAATTGACTAACAAAAATTTCTGCTACAATTCTTGCTCTTATATTCTTTAATGGGAAAGCTTCCACCCATTTAGTGAAACAATCCACTACAACAAGAAGATATTTATTTCCGGATGCGGTCATAGGAAGAGAGCCAAGAATATCCATTTGGATTCTTTCAAATGGTGCCTTTACATTATAAATCTGTAAAGGGGATTTCCCTTTTCCAGCAGGGCCCCTCCTGGAAATACACACTGGGCAAGATTTGCACCACTCCTCCACATCCTGTTTGCAGGTTGCCCAGTAAAAACGCCGCCGGATCTTTTCCAGAGTTTTGTTAACACCAAAATGTCCTCTTGAGGGAGAATCATGGGCTTCCTCCAAAATCTCTTTGACACGACTTCGGGGAACAACAAGCTGAAGAAAGCTTGTTTTCAAATTTGGAGCTTCCCATTTCTTATAGAGGA
>NW_020224160.1:0-3480 GCF_003070985.1 Temnothorax curvispinosus
CTATAAGAATCAGACGTACAACTTGAAGATAAATGTTGAACACGAGGCGCTAGATTCGGAATGTCCGACATTTAAGAAAGTATTGAAGGAAGAGAAAAAAAGAGCCGGCTGGGAAGATGCAAAATAGCAACCACAGGGAGAAGCGGATTTACTCTGGTATACGAATGCACAAAGCTTCTTGGCGCATAAGGACGAAATTCAACATCAGATTATGAAGAGGGTGAATCCTGTGATTCTAGCGTTATCCGAGACTAGATTGACTGTAGAAATTGAGGATGGTGAGGTCAATGTACCGGGGTATAGTGTAGTTAGATGCGATGCTGAAAATAGAAACACAGGAGGAGTACTGTTATATGTTAGGGATGATATTAAATTTAAAATAGTTGATAAGAAAAAGATAGTGTCAAATTGTTGGTGCGTGGTGGTAGAAATAAGAGAGAATTTGTATAAAGGTATGATAGCAGTAGTGTATCATTCGCCGAGTGCGTCAAATGGCGATTTCGTGAGATTTTTGGAAGATACGGTTGAAGATTTAATAATAAAGTATGACTGTATAATGATAGAGGACTTTAACATAGATATAATGGTAGATTCATTTTACACAAAGAAATTATTAACGGTAATGCAAAACCTAGGGATGAGGCAATACGTTGATTGTCCAACAAGAGTTACAAAAGATAATCGAACGATGATAGATTTAATTTTTTCGAATAAAGAAATAAAGGTACAAGTGAATGAGAAACCTAAAATCACAGACCATACATGGCTAAAAGTAGAATTTAATACAAATAAAGATAGAAGTAAATATAAAGAATTTAGAGGCAGGGACTATAGTAAATTTAATGCAGATGAATTTCTTAGAATAATGGAAGAAAGAACTGAGCAAGGTCAAGGGCTAGATATAAGCATAAGGGCGGAGAGATTTGTTAATAGTATAGTAAGTGTATTGGATACTGTAGCACCTAAGAAAAAGTTTAAGATTCCGAAAATATGGGAAGGGAAAATGTGGTATTCAGATGAAATTAGAATGCCAGCAGATAGAAGGGATGAGGCTCACAGTAGAGCAATAAACTCAGGTAAAGAGCAGGACTGGGAATTTTTCAAAAATGAAAGAAATGCAGTAGTTAAACTTATCAGGGCAAAAAAGAAAGAATATTACGAGAATATGATAGATAATAATAGGAGTGATCCCACAAAAATGTGGAAAACTTTAAAAGAATTAATTAAAGGTGAGCAAAGGGGCTCAGAGAACATCGATAATGTAGATTTTGAAATATTAGGAGACATAGAAGGATGCAATATAGCTGATAAATTTAATATATATTATGTAAAAAGTATTAGCAACATTGTGCAATCTATTAGTAATAAGGGGAGAGAAGGCACGGGTAGGAGACCTATTTATGTAATTGAGAATAAGGGAATTAAGGGATAAATAGTGATATACTGAAAATGGTGCTACCTGTGATAAAAGATGAGTTTGTAGGGGTAATAAATGATTCGCTTAGGACAGGTAAATTTCCAGAAGGATGGAAAACATCCACGATAATACCGATACCAAAGGTAAACAAACCAAAAAAAGCGAGCGAGTATAGACCGATTAATATGTTACCGATATATGAAAAAGTATTAGAGTTAGTTGTAAAAAAACAGTTGGAAAAATTTCTAGATGACAATGAAATAATAACCGAATACCAATCGGGATTTAGGAAACAGCAGTCGTGTGAGACAGCAATTCAAAGTTTTATCGAAGAATGGAAGTTGATAATTGAGGAGAAAAAAATGGTGGGGGTGTTATTCCTGGATCTCAGGAGAGCGTTTGAGACAATAGATAGGGTAAGATTAGTGGAAAAATTATATCAGTATGGAATAAGAGGAGTGGTACTGGAATGGATAAGATCGTATTTAAGTAATAGAAAGCAGCAAGTTAGATTCAATGATATGTGTTCTAAAATAATTGAGACAGTATATGGCGTGCCACAGGGATCAGTATTAGGACCTCTATTGTTTATTTTGTATATAAATGATATAGTTAAAGTCTGTCCGGAGGGAAGTATATTTAGATTATTTGCAGATGACACGACCGCAAGTGTAACAGGAGAAAGTTGTGAGGAAATAGAAATAAAACTAAATATGGTGCTCGGTATACTTGAAGAATGGATGAATGTGAATATGTTAAAAATGAATGCAGATAAGACCAAATATATGATAGTTAGAAGTATAAGGAAAGAAATAAAAACAGACATAATAGTAAAAAGTTTGAATGGAACTATAATTGAGCGTGTCGAGATAACGAAACATCTGGGTGTAATGATCGATAGTAAACTCCGTTGGGAGAATCACTGTGATTATATGTTAAAAAAAATAGGGAAAAAAGTGAGTTTTCTGAACAGAATAGGAAATGATATATCGGCGTACACTCGATGTACTGTGTATAAGTCTATCATAGCACCTCACTTTGAGTATTGTGCAACGTTATTAATTGGTATGGGTGACACATTACTGAATAGGCTACAAGTTGCGCAAAATCGAGCTATGAGGGTTATACTTCAATGTGATCGACGTACCAAGGTAGACCTGATGCTGCAAGCACTCCACTTTATGAATATAAAACAGAGATTATTATATAATGTATGCATTTTTATTTTTAAAATAATAAGAGGAATAATGCCTAGACAATTAGGTAGCAAAATAGAAATAGTAGGTGATGTGAGTAACAGACAAACAAGACAGGCTGAGAATATTGTGGTGCGGTTTCGTAGAACGAGGGGCGGACAAAAGAGTCTATTCTATGAAGGTCTAAATATGTATAATGCCCTACCATTTGATATAAGGCAATGCGAGAGGATCGAACAATTTAAGCGGAAGTTAAAAGTATATATTATACCTCATGTAGAGGAATTATTGTAAGATTATGTGTTGTAAAAAATAGCCGAGAAGGCTAATAAAGATCAATTCATTCATTCATTCATTCATTCTCTCTCCCTCCCTCCCGCTCTGGAAAATTTCGTAACCAATTTCCAAAAAGATACCAATTTCCAAAAAGATCGGTAACGAAAAACTATACAGTTTATAACACTCCCCGGGAAATTCTATCCCTACTTCATATGTAATTTTTTGCGATTCGGTCAATTAATTCCCGAAAAATTTGAAAAATTTCTGATACCGGCTTCCAAAAAAATCGGTTACGAAAAATTATACACTTTATAGCATTCCCCGGAAAATTCTACCCCCGTTTCATATACAACTCTTTGAGATTCGGTCAATTATTTTCCGAAAATTAAAAAAAATTAGAAAAACCGGTTTCCAGAAAATCGGTAACAAAAAACTATACACATTATGACACTCCCCGGGAAATTCTACTCCTGTTTCATATATATTTCTTTGAAATTCGGTCAATTATTTCCCGAAAAAATGACAAAATGTCGAATACCGGTTCCCAAAAAGATCGGTAACGAAAAATTATACATTCTATAACACTAC
>NW_020224160.1:3490-5884 GCF_003070985.1 Temnothorax curvispinosus
TTCTATTAGAAAAGCGTCGATGTCCGCTGCTCCCCTGGTCGCTGCTGCCCCTCGGTGTTGCTTGGCTGCTCAGCTATGCGAACGGTTGCAAGGTCTCCGTGTAATCCACGCCCTCTTCCTGGAGGAATCCTCTAGCACACAGCCTTGCCTTGTATCGACGCACGCTTCCATCCGGGTCTTGACTGACTTTAAACACCCACTTGGAGTCAATTGTCTTTTTCGATTGATCTCTCGGTACAATTTCCCAAGTACGATTCACCTCGTGTGCCTTAAGCTCTTCTTTAATGGCTCCGAGCCACTGATCAGAGTCAGGTCCACTTACCGCCTCCTCATAATTTTGCGGCACGTTGTACTCAGCGAAATCGATGTAATCGATCAACCAATTCGGTCTCTGGAGCTGCACTCGATTTCTTAACTCACGACTTTGGTTAGCAGGTGCTGCAAGTGGATCTTCTATGCGGTGAACGGCCTCTGCATTCTCGACCGGTGGTTCAGTCTCGACATCCCTGTTATCAGCTTCCTGCTCTGGCCGTCTCGTGGTTCTTCTTCTTCTTGCCTCGGCTCGGCCAACTGCTTTTCTTCTCTTCTCTCCATCCACTCTTCTTCGTCACTTGAGTCGCTCGAGCACGCATCTCTGCTGGTACTCTCGCGAAAGACCACATTTCTGGATACTGTTATTTTCTTTGTATCTGGATGATACAGCCGGTAGTTTGACGAGTCCCCGTCATATCCCACGAGGATTACTTTCTTCGCTCTGGCATCGAATTTTCGGGTAAACTGCTTCGGCACGTGTTCGTAGCCTTCCTCGCCGAACGCTCGCACGTGTCCAAGATCTGATTTTCTACCTGTCCAAATCTCATACGGCGTTTTACTGTCGTCCTCCCCAGTTGCCGAAATTCGATTAAGCAGGTACACCGCAGTGTTGACTGCTTCCGCCCAAAACGAAGTCCCAAGTTGTTTTGCGTGTAACATAGTATGCGCGCACTCCACTACCGTCCTATTGTCCCGCTCGGCTCTCCCATTCTGCTCGGGAGTATACGGAGCCGTCGTCTCGTGCTTTATCCCGCGCGACTGCATGTAGTTACGCATTGTCTCGTTGCAGTATTCGAGTTCATTGTCGGTTTTCAGGACTTTCATCGCGCGACCGAATTTATTTGCCAACGCGCGCTTGACGATCCTGAAGCTCTCAAACACATCAGACTTGTGTTTTACAAAGAACACCTGTCTAAAACCCGAGGCATCGTCCTTATATAGCACGAAGAATCTCGCGCCGCCGATTGATTCCTCCGACATAGGCCCGCACACGTCGCTATGAATAAACTCGCCCGGTTCCCGACTCACTCGATTGACAATTTGTTTAAACGGTAGTCTGTGCGTTTTCCCAAATCTGCACGCGTCACAGAAGAAGTCTCGTTTGTCTCTCACCTTTACTCCGTTCACCATGCCGCTCGACACTAACACGGACAACGCACGTTTGTTTAAATGCCCGAGGCGCTCGTGCCATCCCTTCAGACTTGTTAGACTCGTTGTTGACACGTTAACCTCGTCCGCACTTTGTTGAACTCTGACTCGAAATAGCAACCTGCAAATTCCGTTTGACTGCTTAACTCCAGTCGCGAGAATCTCGTTGCCGCGTATTATCAGCGCATCATCCTCTCGAAATACGAAGTACCCGCGCACTGTGCACATTCCAACAGAAAACAAATTTTTCCTGACACTCGGAACATACAACACGTGTTCAATTCGAGCCTCGCTCCACACGCCGTCTACCAGTCTATCCACTATCACCGTTCCTTCGCCGGTCACAGCACACTCTCCGTTATCGCCAAGCAATATAGTGTCGCCATCCCTCTTCGGACGGAATTCTGCGAACCAGTCTCTCCGGAACGTGACGTGTTTTGAACACCCGCTGTCGATATACCAGATGTCGCCTTGCTCGACTGCGAGTACCGCGCGCCGCTGAGCGCCGTCTGGCCTCCTGTACCGACCGTGTTCAACTTGTCCGCTTTTATCACTCGCACTTGAGCTCACCGCAACGAACGCAACTTTTTGAGACTCGTTACCGTCACCTTTCTTCTGTTTACGTTCGGGGCACTCGCGCGCGAAATGTCCTTTTGTCTGGCAAATGAAGCACTCGATGTCTTTCTTTTCTTTCTTCTTCTTTTTCTTCTTTGTTTTTGAGTCCTCAGAGGTAGATGCCCTGCTAAAAATGACCGATTGAATCCGATTAAAAATTTTGAATCGGCATGAATCTGGATTCTTGATCCGGAAATCACGGATTTATAACGATTACTGTTGAATATGTATTTCTGTGCACATCGTACATTGGCATTCTTTCTGTATTATAACGACATCTAACGTCTACCAGTGCCCGCGATATACTTCCCCTTTTTT
>NW_020224161.1:0-1113 GCF_003070985.1 Temnothorax curvispinosus
TGCATAAATTTTACGTTTCTAGTATATCATATTAAGATTTGTTTATACACCCAAAAAAAAGTATTCTATTAACAGAGTGAAATTTCCTGTAATCCCATATTCTAAGCGGAAACTTTTACAGAAAGAGTAATCCTCTGTCAATAAGTGGACTATTCATCAAAAATCTATTACATATTATTCTAACGGGTCTCCTCTTGTATTAAGAGGAATATGTTTATTTGAAGCGGAATGCCCTCTGAAATTAAGCGTTACTTCTGTATAGTAACAGAATACTTTTATCTTACGATAATTCACTCGTCTACGCAGAGTGAATCAAGAGACACGGCAGTGTCTTGCACCAAGTACGCGCGGAGCGAGACGCACCGTGACTCATTTACGTGAACGCACGAGTTGCGATTATTGTTTACGGCGGATGGCGTTTCCCGCGAAACGGATGACCGGGACGACACAGCTTACCGCGCGATTCTCAGTTGTTTACGTATAAGCCCGCCTGGCAACAGTGGCAACTCATCTAGTCCGCGTGCAAGTCGGTGCTCGATATAAGCAGCGTTCAGCGTCAATAGTTCGGGTTTCCGTGTATTATAGAAAATTGGAATATAAAAATTCGTTGAACTTTACGTAGCGCGCGCGCGCGTGTGTGTGTGGTGTGTCGCGTGCGCAAAATTCTCTTTTTTTCCTCGCACGGCAGCGGGCGAGGCAACGGGCAGGCTTCCGCTTTCGACGCACATTTTTCGTACGGAAACGACAGGGTGTGGGCCAAGTGATTGCTTTTCTTGTAAATTAGTGCTTTGAGCCGATTTCACAGTCCCCGATTAATTTGATCCTCCGATTAAATTCGCTCTGCATCTCTTTCTAACCCTCTTTCTGTCCTCCTTAGAAAGAGACGAAGAGTGAGTTTAATCGAAGGATTAAGTTAATCGGAGATTGTGAAATCGGCCCAAAAATGAGTGACGATACTGATGATCGAGAATTCATTAGAAATACGTTAACTGAATGGAAATTATCAAAATGGTATAATCGATTTATTGGTAAGTACAATATATTACTTTCTTTATTTTTTATGTTTATAACTTATACAATCAAACGACGGAAAAACGCCGTAATTGGTCAGGA
>NW_020224162.1:0-687 GCF_003070985.1 Temnothorax curvispinosus
TTGCGCGCTGACTAACTTGTCAGACTTACAACACAGCTCCTGTTAGAGTAGTAAATTCTTTACTATTATTTAAATCGATTTAATTAGAGGGGTGTGAGGGGATTTTATTAATCCAATAGGAGCTGTGTTGTAAGTCTGACAAGTTAATCGGCGCGTATTATAGTCGATTAAAGTTGGAAAAATATGTAAATATAGTATATAAAAAATATTATTAGGCTACTATAAAATCTAAGCTCAGATCGTAAATGGTTTATTTAATATTGATTAATGATATTTTTGATAAAAAAGCCGCCTAGAACCTAGAATGGAAATATTGGTTTAATTCTAGTTCAGACTATAGCCACATATACTTCTTCTGAATAAGAAAATTTTAGCTTTTTGCGTTTCAGATACCTTGAACAGCTAGAATTATTTACACCGTCTGTCATTTATGGTGATCAGGATATAACAGAAAAAAAGAGCATTTTTGTTACTTAAAAAATAAAAATAAATTTTTAAAATAAGGTGAAGAGAGAGAACATGCAAAGTTTAACGTTATTCACTTTCTTCGTTTCCCTATAAAAAGTTCCTGAAAAATATATATTTTAAAGATCTTTTAAATCAGAATACCTTTGTTAATAATTCTTTACATTCTCTTCCCGACAGAAGAGATTTTACCACTTCTCAATATAAATATAAATTTATCTT
>NW_020224162.1:787-1782 GCF_003070985.1 Temnothorax curvispinosus
AGACTATAGCCACATATACTTCTTCTGAATAAGAAAATTTTAGCTTTTTGCGTTTCAGATACCTCGAACAGCTAGAATTATTTACACCGTCTGTCATTTATGGTGACCAGGATATAACAGAAAAGAAGAGCATTTTTGTTACTTAAAAAATAAAAATAAATTTTTAAAATAAAGTGAAGAGAGAGAACATGCAAAGTTTAACGTTATTCACTTTCTTCGTTTCCCTATAAAAAGTTCCTAAAAAATATATATTTTAAAGATCTTTTAAATCAGAATACCTTTGTTAATAATTCTTTACATTCTCTTCCCGACAGAAGAGATTTTACCACTTCTCAATATAAATATAAATTTATCTTTTTATGGTTTTATTCGATTATTCCGGCGTTTTTATATTTGTGATTTAATTAGATTATTGTTTACTTTGTTTATATTATTAAATAATTGTTTAATGTTTTAGTCTAGACTAATGTTTAATGTTTTAGTATGTAAACTTGAACATTAATTATCATGTTTTTTTATATTTATCTTCTTCTATCGTAGTAATCCGTTCCGAAGAAGACTAAGTACAGTCGAAACGTTAAGCATGTGTATTGTTTATTTAAGAAATTTTTTTTATTTTAATTCAATATCTCTCTGTTGTTGCTCGTGGCCGCTTATAAACATTAATAGCTAATATAAATTTAATAAGAGTAAAAAGAACATTATGAACTACTTTTTTTCTCGATATAGTTAATATGTAATTATTGTTATGCATTTCAATATTAAAATTAAATACTATTATGCTAAAGTAAAGGTTTTTAATGTAAGACTTTTTTTTTATATAAGAGCAAATTTGCCTGAACGGGGATTTCTATACATTACATTTACGAATTTTTATGTTTATAAATATTTTTTTAATTAATTATAATTGCAATCTTTATATTTATAAATTTCAAATATATATATATGTATATATATATATATATATATATATATATATATATATATATATATAT
>NW_020224162.1:1792-2637 GCF_003070985.1 Temnothorax curvispinosus
TATATATATATATATATATATATATATATATATATATATATATATATGTTTATTTATTTATTTATAAATATAAAAATTAAAATTTGTAAACATAAACGTAAATGTAACGTATAGCGCATCGTCGATTTGCCAACGCGAGACTCGGCATTCGGCGAAACGCGAGGAGCGATACCCGAAATGTATGGCATCGTGGCATAACCGGCGCGTGCTAAGCAGCTACGTCACAGCTCAAGCGAGAAGGAGACAGCAGATCGTATGTCTGCCCTTCTCTCCCCGCTCGAAGCTTGCCGAGTGTCGAGTCAGCCGACTGGCATATCCCCTCCATCTGAGTAGTTCGGACACGAACCATAGCACGGACACGAACCATGTGTGTACCGTTACCGAGCGTAACGACGTAGTTGACGTCCACTTTCTCAGGCGGCGCGTCAGTATACGTCCGCTGGAACGGAATGATCCCGGTGGCCGCTCTCAGGTTTCTCTCTGTTCATAGGTTCTAGCTTAGAGGCAATAGTCACTAGGAGACAACATAGATGGCAGGATGGAAACTCGGTGTGTAAGGAGCAGCATATCTGTCTCCCTTCCGATTGGTCAGCCCCCTCTCCTGCGCTAGCAAGAGAGTGAGGAGTTACGAGGTTGGCAGAACTGAGTCGCGACGACCGTTAGAATTATACTGACTCTCGTGGCTGTTGCGTCGTCTGTAATAAAGTATTATTTTATCTTCAGTAATCGAGTGTGTAATTATTCCTCGATACCTCTTGTCAAGACGTCGGTAGTAGGCCGACACCCGGAGGCATAATTGACCTCCTGTGGTACCAAATACCTACATTGGTGACCCCGACTAAAAA
>NW_020224163.1:0-1064 GCF_003070985.1 Temnothorax curvispinosus
AGATTTTTTAGATGTCTCTATTATAACAGAAGACTGGTCATCTTGAATTACTACGTCGTTCGAGTCACGTGTGGAATTATTTATTTTCAGAGTAGTATTGGAAGATTCGGGTGTTAATTCCGTTACACATTTAAATAAATTTTCCTGTTTCTGTTTCTCTTCTGTAGGATCAAAATTGTCGGTTACTTTATCTTGAGTTACAGTAGTTCGGTCGTTAAAACTTTCAATTGGTGACGAAATTTGTAAATCTTCTGTTTGATCAAACTGTGCTACATTTGATGAAACCTCGATTTCATCCCGACGCGGACTTTCTAATGTTAATTTTATTTCATTATCATCATCTGCAGCTTCATTGGACACCGCCGTTGCATCCTCATTAGTAGATGTACTTATATTTTCAACAGATGTTTTATCTTGATTAATAACTTCGTCAACTAGTTTTGTACCGTCATGTTGTGACAAAATTGTTTTATTTGTAGCAGTTGAATTTAAAGATTCTGTAGAAATATCCATCTTTTCCTGAGAGTTATCGACAGTTTCTTTTGCTAAATTGTCGTGTTTAATCGCAATTTCCGTTGATTCTCTCGAACGACGCTTCTTACTTAGTTCCTTTTTCGTAGATTTAATTTCCTTTTCATCTAATGATTTATTCATAAAAGACGAAGCATGAGATTTGATACAAGGTGATATCACGTTAAGCTGCATGCTCTTTTCTACTGACACATCGCTATTAATGTTCAGCATTTCATTTTCTTTGTCGCTTTTTTGCTCTTCAGTAGAAGTATTCAATAAGTTTTCGGCCACATTTTGTAAGACTTTACTCGATTTACATAAGTCGATTAGCGATTTTTCAGTATCCGACAGACTATCTTCGATAATTATTGTTTTGTCTTCTTTCACGGAATTTCGACGGCCTGAAGAACTGGAGGAATAGGTAGAGACTTCATTGTTTGTACCATTATCTGATGTTTTTTCAAGCTTGTATTGTCCTTCAGCTATCACAGACAAACAGACAAATGTAATAAATATATTTTTTAAGAAACAAACAAATTATATATATATAT
>NW_020224163.1:1074-1254 GCF_003070985.1 Temnothorax curvispinosus
TATATATATATATAAAACATGGGTAGATTTAGAGCATTTTTATTTTTACCGAGAGTATCCTGTGTATTCTTCAGTGTTGCTCTATCTATGTCTTCAGCTTCTGCTTCATTTTTTCTCTCTAACGATTGAAGTGTTTCGTCTTTTGACGAATCAGTTGAAGTTTCCATTTTTTCTAAAAAA
>NW_020224164.1:0-5938 GCF_003070985.1 Temnothorax curvispinosus
TCATGTCGAGTGAATATGGATGTCTATTTTCTCATAAAAGAAAGACGAAAGGGGATATATAATTTGTTTAATTATTGCTATTTTATAACGATTAATTTCATCCATATTTTATAACAATTAATTACATTAATTAATATAATAGCAATATGATAAATATTATTGGATAAATGTATTTGGAGTACTGCGCATTCTGTAAATCCATGGGCCAATAAGATTGCTCTACGTTAAATTATTTGTTCTCCTCGAGGAGGGAGGGGAGGAGAGGAAGGAAGGAAAAAGAGGGGAGGAAATAAAAACAGCGGAGATAAGAACTTTTCGTCAGTCTTTCTCGATCAGTAGTTGATTAAAGACTTTTTGATTTTGAAAGTTTTGATCGTTTTTGTCGAAGTTTTTGTCGTTGCTTTATATAATTCACTTTGCGTCCTTTTCAGAATACAGTGAAAAATATATAGATTATATAAAATATATAGAAGATTATACTTTTTAACACGCTCGCAAAATGGAAAATTTCCGAACAAATCGTCAACTTTTTAAAATTTTCTTTTCCGAACAAAGTACTGACGTTACGTTCTACTTCTTCACGTACGCGTATGCCTCTTAATAGATCAAAGAGTTTCGTAGAATGTTCCGAACGACATAAAAGAAAGAGAACTGAGGAAGTACGGAATAATCCGGAAATGACTGATTTTATTGTTCGGAAAAAGTTAAAATCCGATGACGCGCTATTTATATATAATTTTATCCAGAGACATCCCAAACATGTCAAAAAGATTAGACAATTCTGTGCAGAAATTGAAAATTTGCTTGATAGGGATTGCATTAAGTACGACTTCAAAAAATGGAGGTTCTATATTCGGCATGTATGTATGTATGTATGTCTACGATTTTCTTTAAAACTACTGGACGGATTTAAATGCGGTTTTCACTGTCCTATAGAGCAATTTTCCAGGAAGGTTTTAGTACATAAAATATCGCGCTAGAACATCAGGGTACGGAGCAGTAAGGAAATATGCGATAATAATTATTCATATTAATTTAATAAAGCACTAAAAAAGTATAAAATAAAAAAATTTTTTTTAAAATAGAAGCAATTTTTCAAAAAAAACTAAAAAGTATTTAAAAAATTAAAAAATCATTTATGCGCTTTATGAAAAATTGTTAATTAAATAATTTTGATTTTATACACTAAATGTATAATAATCGTACATTATTTATGTCAAGTTTCAAGTCATTTCATTGAAAAATGTAGAAGTTATAAGCAAATGACCGAAAAATGAGGCGTTCGCCCCACTGTGCGCCGACGTTTTGCGATCCAGATTCGAGACTCCTAACGTCGCCGTCTGTCGCACGAATCGCATGTTTGCCCTCTCTTTCTTTCTCTCTCGGGTTTTTCCGCTCGGTTCGTTCGCGATGAGTCTCTCGATCGCCGGAAAAAAGGGAGGGAAGCGCGGACGTCGTTTTGTTTCGTCGCGCGTGCGCAAACGCCTCGCGCGCGGGTATAAGTAGCGCGAGTGTGTCGCCGTATCCGCAGAAAAAAAAATTTATTTTCTAAAAGCAACGAATCGTTCATACTGGTGGACAGTTACGAAATTCTCAATCTAACGGCGGAAGAGTTGCAATACGTTCCAAAGGTCTTTCTGTTGCATCAATTTGGGAGATACGTGCACCTGTTGTGGGACCGTTTGCCGGAACATATACAAGCGGATCCCGAGGTGCAGAGATATCGCCCGTGCATGCGACACTACAATCGTTTGTGGCAGCGAACGCACATAGACGGTCCGCCGCCGCTCATCAAGGACTGCCACGAGTGCAATCGTTTTTGCCCTGTGAACGGTAATTCATCGACTTCCCGTTCGAACTAAGAAGAAGCGAATCCTCCTCGCGCAACCGCGACCGAATGCGCGGCACCGGTCTACTCAATTGCGCGATAAACGCTCTTCCCTTCGAGCTGCACGTACCCGGTTATCAGTTTTGCGGGCCCGGTACGCGTCTAGCGAAGAGACTAGCGCGCGGCGAAGAAGGTATCAATCCGTTGGACGCGGCGTGTCGGGAGCACGACGTCGCGTATTCGCGAAGCGGCGAGCTCGCCGAGCGACGTCGCCGATCGACTGCTCGCCGAGAGGGCGCGCGAGCGCGTCACCGCAAGGGATTCCATGGCCGGTGAGAGACTCGTCGCGGCGGCCGTATGAGCGGCTATGAAGACGAAGACGAAGCTGGGCATGGGTATGGAACGCAAAAGAAAAACGAGAAAAGGAACGGGATTGAGAAGAAGCGCGAAGACGAGAAGGAAGAAGCGGAGGATACTTCCGACGGCGAAACGCGGCGGCTTCTTGCCCTTTCTACCGATGTTGGGCGCTCTCGGTTCCTTGATCGGTGGCGCGACCGGCGTGGCCAAAGCGGTGAGCGCCAACAAAGCGGCGCAAAAGCAGCTCGACGAATTGCAGCGACACAATTGCGCGATGGAGGGTCGCGGGTTGTACCTCGCGCCGTATAAGAAGCGCGGAGGTGGCACGAGGAGAGTCGGCGAAAAAAAAACCTCGCGTAAGAAGGCGAGGTTAGCGCGTCTACCTCCGTACGGCGTCACGACTGACGAGCAGCTCGATCGAGCGGCACGTCGCCTGCGCGTGCCGTTTTTCCGCGGGGTGTTTATGCGCGACGCTCTGCCGACGAGGGTGCGACGCGCGGAATGCGGCATCGTGAATCTCGACGACGCGGTGGGCCCGAGCACGCATTGGGTCGCTTACGCGAAAAAAGAAAACTCGGCGATCTACTTCGACGCGTTTGGAAATCTCCGCCCACCGAGGGATCTCCCACCGAAAGCGCGGTCGTGACGTACAATCGTCGCGCGTTCCAGACATTCGATCAGAGAATCTGCGGACAGCTGTGCTTGCGATTTTTTCGCGAGATCGATTGGGGGGGAGCGGGCGATCGACGTTCTCCCGCGATGTCGCTGACGCTCACGTTGACCGGGACCGGCAGCGTTCTCACGGCGAGTCACTTTCCCGCTTTGGATCTGAGCGACGGCGAATACAAGCTTGGTTTGGCGACTTTTGAGACGTACAATTCGATACCGAACGTTACGTCCGCGAACAATCGCTTCTACTACGGCGAGGACGACCGAAGAATCGTCGTTCCGGAAGGTTCGTACAAGCTGCGAGCCGTGAGCAGATATCTGCGCGCCGCTCTTCTCCATCGCAAACGTCGCGAGAGAGACAAAATTGAGGAGAAAAGAGGAAAACCGCGGACCGACGACGCTGGACGGGTAAAAGAAAAAAACCGAACCGAGAAGGACAAAGCCGACGACGAGGTTTATCGCGTATACGTGGACGAAGACGACGACGACGACGACGATGGCGACGGTTATGACAACGGAGACGACGACGGTGGCGACAGAGTGCTCGATCTTCGCGCCAACGAGAATACCATGAGAAGCGAGGTAAAGTGCGCCTACCGAGTGAATTTTACAAAACCGAACAACATCGGTTCTCTTTTGGGTTTCTCGAGCGATCGTATCCTAAAACCGAACAAATGGTACGTTTCCGACGGACCCGTTGACGTCATGAGCGTGAACATAATTCGCATCGAGTGCAGTATCACCGCGGGAGCGTACAGCAACGGACGCTCGGTGCACGCGATACATGAATTCGCGCCAAAAGTTCCACCGGGTTTTAAACTGTCGGAGACTCCGACGCAGATCATTTACCTCCCGATCGTCGCGCGAAACGTCACCGATATCACGGTACGAGTCGTGGATCAGAAAGATCGGCTGATCAACTTTCGCGGCGAGGAAATAACGATCAGATTGCACGTACGTCGTTGTCACGGTTAGTGTATGTGTGTGTGTGCGCACGTATCCCTGAAGAAAGAGAGAGCGAGAGGAGGGATGCTCGTTCTGAACGGATCTAGCGCGAATTGTACAAACGAGCGAGCTAGCCCGTTCTACGACGAGATCGGAAGCGTAGGAAAGAGAAGAGGCGGAGGAGGGGGAGCCGTTCTCAGCAACGCCAACGTCAGGTTCCTACGATCGCTGGGTCTCGCAGTGAGAAACGCGTCACCGTCGAGTCGTTTCTACCTCGAGAGGAAAAACCATGGCCGACATCCTGAGTATCGGCGGTGAGCCGATCTTCGACGAGCGCATTGTCGGAATCGAGACTCACACGTATAACCCGTACGTCAACACGACGTTCGGACACAACGACGAGATACGAATACCCATACAGCAGCAGGATCTGTATACGCTGCCGTGCGACAGTTTCCTGTACGTAGAGGGACGACTCAACGACGACGGCGCGACGAATGAAGAACAATACGCAAAATTAGTCAACAACTGCGTCGCGTTTATGTTCGACGAAATTCGATACGAGCTCGACGGCGTGGAGATCGACCGGTGTAGAAACGTCGGCATAACCAGCACGATAAAGAACTACGTGTCGCTGACCGTCGAACGAGCCAGAAAACTGCAGAACGCCGGATGGAGTTATCCGACGAGCGAATCGAATCTGAACAACGCGTTCCATCAATTCAACTTTTGCGTATCTTTGAATATTCTTTTGGGTTTCTGCGAGGACTACAGACGCGTGGTGATAAACGCGCGACACGATTATCCTGATACGCTCTTGTAGCGACCACAACTGCGTCGTAAATCCGAAGAAGACCGTGCCGAGAGATCCGGCCAAGGATCCTAAAATTACGTTGTTGAAAGTGCAATGGCGTATGCCTCACGTGGCACTGAACGACGTGACTAAATTATCGCTGTTGCGAACGTTGGAGAGCGGACGATTTCTGAGCGCGGGCTTTCGCTCTTGGGATTTGTACGAATTTCCCCTGCTGCAAAGCACGACCAAGCATTCGTGGGCCGTGAAAGCCGCGCCGCAATTGGAGAAGCCGCGATACGTCATATTCGCGCTGCAGACCGGACGGCGAAACGAATTCGCGAATGACGCCTCGAGGTTCGATCATTGCGCGCTCGCCAACGTGAAATTGTATCTCAACTCGGAATTCTATCCCTACGACGACGTAAACGTGGATTTCGAAAGCGACAAGTTCGCCGTGCTGTACGAGATGTACGCGAAATTTCGAGGAGCGTACTACGGGAACGGTCGCGACGACGCGCTCTTCTCCCCGCGCGAATTCGCGCAAGTAGCTCCGCTCGCGGTGATCGATTATTCCCGTCAAAACGAATCGGTGAAGAGCGCCACCGTGGACGTGCGCATCGAGTTCGAAAACAAGAAAAACGTTCCGCCGAAAACCACAGCCTTTTGTCTTATCGTTCACGATCGCGTCATCGAGTACAGTCCGCTGACCAACGTGGTGCGCAAAATTATCTAACGGAAATGGAGGTTGTGGAGATACCTCATCCGGGAAACTGAAAATGCGATTGCGAGGATACCTCATCCAGGAAACGGAAAAATGTGGTTGAGGGGTTGTTTTATCCCGGAAACGAGGAATATATAAATTCGCGGGTTTCTTCTATCGTTTCTCAGACTCTGTTAAAAACGAGCAACTTAAACGAACGTCTGTTCTTTAATCTTTTCCAACGCGCGCTAACGCAATGGCAACAGCGGCAACGACGACGACGATCTTCGTCGACCTGCAAGGATTCACAGTGGGCGGCAGATTTGTCGCGAAGGAGGTGGCCGTGCTGCGAAGCGAGACGCGCGTGCTCGCGCATCACGTGTTTCGCGCGCCGATGAGTTGGAATCTGCTGACGAGCTCCGAGAAAGCGAGGGCCAGTTGGTTGATAGCGAACCATCACGGCCTTCGTTGGGAGGACGGCGACACGGACTATCGCCAGGCGAAGACGATCATTCGACGCGCGGTGTGCGACAACCTGGACGAGTTGTGTGAGACGGAGGAGACGCCCAACGCGCGAATCTACGTGAAAGGTCTCGAGAAGAAGAGATGGCTGCAGGAGATTCTCGGCGACGTCGACGCGACG
>NW_020224165.1:0-10070 GCF_003070985.1 Temnothorax curvispinosus
GTAGTAGATATAAATTTACACAATAAAATCAGACTTTGAAAATCCTCTCTTTCCCTCTCTCTCTCTCTCTCTCCCTTTTCTCTCTCTCTTTCTCCCTTTCTCTCCAAAAGTAGTAAATATAATATTTGCAATTTAGAGTCGACAAAGAGACCAGGACTTGTAATTTTTACCGATTTTTTGGTATTATTTTCAATGTAGTGCCTATAGCAAAGATAGTAATTGCGCATTATCTGTATCTACTATGTTTATAGTTATTTTCATTGTGGCGTAACATATGCATACATTTTTTGTTTATGACAATTTATTAGATGAAAAAATAGATGAAAAACTTCAAAAGTGCCAGTAACATACAGACAAAATCATCCAAACGTCATATCAAATAAGTACTAACGCATTTACACTACATTGTTCAAGTCTTTTATGCATATAGATCTTCTATATATAAATGTAGGTTGCTTTGTTTTACCATATTTAGCAGAAAGCTTAAGTATTTATATATAAAAATCTTTTTGCAATTTTTTCATATATTTTTAAGCTTTTAAATTTAATGGAAATGGTACAGTAATATTTTTTTACAATTTTCTTTAACGGAGCAAACATACTGATAATATATAAAAGTTGTACAATTTTTGTAACAGATAAATATTTACACTGACAGCTCGAGATCTTTTACTTTGAAACTTTTTAATCATTTTTGTGATATATTGAGCAAATGCTCTAATTGATTTACACCTATTTTTATTATGTAAAAGCATTTGTAATTCTATGCAACCAATACGATATATGTAAACTTTCTAAAAGAAGGTAGAATTTTGTCGGTAAAGTTTTCAAATATGGTATGTCGTATGTCCTTCAAAAATCAAAATGTATTTGTATTAATCTCTATAATGTATTCAACTGTATGTTTTATGTATAAAACGATCAAATAGAATCTTGAGGAGGAGCACCCAATGCGTCCAAAACCAAAAATGGTTACTCTGACTCTTAAGGGGGGAATCTACTTTAGCCGGCTGAAAAATGATGATTTTTTGGGAATTTTTTTCAAGGAAACTATAAGTGATATTGGATTAATTTTTTTTGTAATATAAAAAGGCATTTTTAAAAAAGAAAAAAAAATTTTTTTTTTAGTTACGCTAATTTTTTTAGTTACGTTAATTTTTATTATATTGACGGACAATTTTGTAGCGCAATGTTGGTAGCGCAACGGTTAGCTGCGTACAGTGTAGCAACGAGCTGGGTAATCTAAAAGCAAAAAATAAAAAATTTTTTTAAAGCTTAATTAATTACGCAGGGATTGAACCTATTTGCAAATAAAAATATGAAAAATTGAAGAAGTTACAGCAATCGTAAGAAAAGTGACATTTTTTTATCAAAAAATCGATCTTCTGTTGTTGATAAAAATGTTATAAATATATAATAAAATGTAAACGTAGGTTCAATCCCTGGAGAAAATTGTAAGGAATCGAATCATGCTTGGCGAAAGTTATTTGAGTGATTACTTGTAGAGTTATCTTGTACGCAAAGTTGGAAAAAGTGGTTTTGAGAAAAACGCGTTTAAAGTTTATTTTTTTGCTCTTAGCCAAAAAAGCACGTAAAAATGCATGCAAATTTCAGTATAAAGGTTTTTGAGGTCGCTGAATCCGAATCTGATATCAGATTTTTAAAATTCAAAATGGCGGGTCAGAAGAGTCGTACTTGAATATAGAAATGAAGTTCTTGATGTTTTCACGATACTTACAATGAAATAATGTTCAATCCGCTATTCCGGGCCCATACAATATGCCTTCCTTTTCCTCGTATAACTCCTGTTGGGCAGTTTTCTGCATTCTGTTGGCTGTTCGAGCTTCTTTCGTGTTCTCCCAAGTACGAATTTCTGCTCTCCGCAGTCGTTTGTCATTCTGTGAATCGACAAATCCCTTGGTATGTTGTCCGATCACAATGCCCATTGCTTCCATTATTTTTAAAATAGGGTAGTACCCTTCATTGAAGATCGCAATAGCAAAATATGCAGAAATTTCAATTGTTTTTGCGCCGCAGTGAAGATGTTTTGGTGCCAGACGCCACAGACTTGCATTGAAACTTTCGTTTGAATTCTGCGTATATCCGCCTAAGCATCTTTCCAATAGATTATCCTTGGACAAATCTTGATAAATCGACAACAATTGCTCTTGAACATCCTTGTGAAAAGCAGGTGGGTGTTCAAATTCAGCTAGTTTCCCAGTCGCTTCTGCTACTCGCCATTTGCACCAACTTTCACACCCCGTTGGACAGTATTCGTGTTGTGGTTTTTCATCGGTTGAGCATAAGTGATAATAAGTAGCCATGATGGCTTTTTTTATCTCTTCAACCGAATCCGGATGTCTTCTTATTGCTAATCCGTAATATTTTGTCAATTTTTTTATTAGTGTGTCCGTCAGCTTTTCTTTTCCTCCGAGTTTTGCCGCTTTCTTTATATTTCTCAGGCGAGTGCCCATTCTTTTTTCGACGTGCCCAACACATTCATGTTTCTTCAATGTTATATTCTCGCCGTAGGGTTGTAAATCCATAAGGGCTTTAAAAGTTTTAGAGTCGCCATCGCCGATATAATTGCAGTATCTCACGCCAAACTGTTCTTCAGATCTGGAAAACATCTTTTTCATTGAATCCACTTCCATTTTTCCGGAAGATCCAGAATGGTTGATGGAGCACGTTTCTTTGTGATCTTCAAACCACTCGGAATATTCTACAGTGCCCTTTTTGTTTTTCCAAAAAATACAGGATTGGCAATGGCTGCTTTTTACGACGAGATCAATTATCTTTCCAGTGTTTTGTCCTATGAGCGTTGTTACACCAAATAAAGATGAAAAACCACGCTTTTTCCATGTTCCATCACCGGAAACGATCAAATTTTGCGATGGCTTTCTTTTTTGCATGTTTACTTCTATTTCTTCTTTGACGGCTTTATGGCACAATGTATGGAAGACACCTTTGGATGCAGTATAAATGTTTTCTACAGAGGCATAATATACTTTATAATTGAAATTTTGGCACATATCCATGAGACCACAGAACAAATTTATGCCTTCTTTGCAGACTCCCAACAATCTCATGACAAATATTATTCTTCTATTAATTTCGAAGGCACTGTTAATAAAAGGGCCTGAATCGATCTTCCGAACACCACATGAGCAAGTAACAGCTATTTTGAATCCTAATCCGTGACTTCCCGTTTCACCAAAAGTTACATTATTCTTGCAATTTTTACAAATTAGCATTTGAGTCAAAGCACTAAAAATAGTGAAAAATTCAATAATGCGATAGCCGTGAGTTTGACTTATAATAATGTCATCATCCGCAGTCTTCAATTTTTTAGCCGCATTACTCGTCGATGCAGTTTCCGTTTCGGCAGTAAACTGATTTCCTTGAAACGATCTTTTTCATGGTCTTGAGTGACGAAAACCGTTCTTTTTACCTTTGCGAGGCATGATTTTACTTTTATGTCCGTACAAGCCGACATTTCGAAGCACGAACACATAAATATAAACACTATAGGGTCAAATAAAATAATTGTAGGTCTAGCGGGTATATAGGATTATTTTGTTCCCGCAATAATAGAACCGAGAACGCTGCGAAGCCAGTATAGTGTACGTCCCTCCGGGCGCCTCACTAAAAAGAGCTGTAGTTTCGTCAATTTTACGAGTTTGACGATAATACTTTGGGAATATATTCTTGAAACCTTATACTATTTATTTATGCAAAAAAAAATCGATTTTTTTTACCCAAAGTAGATTCCCCCCTTAATCTTACAAACTTATATCTATAATATATGTCCTATAATATGTTCTATAATATTCTATAATATGTGTTATTATATTTTAAAAGTCTTCTGAACTATTTGCCTTGCAATTTATAATAATATACTGCATTATATAGAATTACAAATATAAATTTTTCAGGTAAACAAGGTTATGTTAATTGGAGGAAAACATGAAAAGGATTTTATTAGAAGAAGTTTGAGTGCTACATTTTCTGATGACAGCCTCCATGTGTTCATGGACTGGCCAAAAAAATAATTATAAAATAGGAGATACGCACACAATTCTGAGCATTAAAAGTAAGTAATTTTTTAAGAGATGTATATATTACTTGCAGTATTAAATGCTATGTTTTATGTTCCAGAATTTATTAAAATTGTCTCCTATTTTTTTGTAGCAATCATCGTTAAAAAGCAAGACACACATACACGTTAAAAATTCTTATACAAAATAAAAAAAAAATAATATATATCCATAAACTAATACTTTTGATCGATTTAGTACATATGTAAACTATTCCGGAAACTTTTGTGTTATTTTAATAATTATTATAAGTTTTAATTGCTGTTAAATTAACATTATTTATTTCTTTCATCTAACAATAAACTATATTGAATTTTTCTTATTTCAGAAGCTTTTAGAGCAATATTCCTTTGGAATACAAAAAAGATTTTGAATACTTTATGATGAAGTGGTTCAGATTTGCAAACGTCCGTAAGGTTAGAAAAAAAACATTAAAAAGGTAATGTAATGTATTTTGGTATATACTCTCCATAAAATAAAATCATTATAGTTTGCCGCGGTATAATTTATAAGTAACTTTTTCACTAATTTAATTCTACTTTTATTTTTCAGGAAGTGATAAATATATTATTTTACTTGCGTAGCTCCGCGCGAGTGATTATTATAGTAACAAATTTTTTTATTTAAAAGATGAGTTTTATCCCAAAACCTTCTGCTAGGATCAGTGATTTTCACCAAAGATATTATTGTGATAAACTGAAAACTGTAATATATGGTATATATATATTATTTTTATATAAATAAAACTTTTTTATGATAATTAGTGAATTATTCCCCAATTGATTGCAAATTAGTATATAACAGGCTTGGGCAACTTCAAGCTCCGGAGCCACGACACTCCCCTATTTTCCGTGGATAGAAAAGAAGTGTCGTGGTTCTGGAGCTCAAAGTTGTCCAAGCCTGGTCTATAAAAGCAATCTAAATATTAATTAGACAATAAATATTGAAGTATTTTATTACTATTACATATTTATTGAAAACATGTTGCCTGTAATAGAAATAAAACATCAATAAGAACTTTAAATAAATGTTAGAATTAATATTACGGTAAAATCTTAATATAATATTGTAATAAAGTTGATAGTACGTTTAAATTTTTATCTCAACAACATTACAGGAATGATAGAAAAACCTTAGCGCAATGTTATTTGCAACGTTATGGCACTCCCATTTCAACATTGCTGAAATTTCGGAATCGTGGTCAAAGTATGTTCATAATGATGTTCTATACAACATTAAGAACTACATATTTAACAACATTACAAGTTCTAGAATATCGTTGCAATAACATTGTAATAATGATTTTTTGCTTACTGGGCGATACCTCGCCCCTCTCCTTTCCCCTCACCCCCCGCGTTATCTTTTTGTAATCCGATACCCTTGTGTAACCCGATACCCCTCTCCCTCCTTCTCACCCCCGCGAAATCCGATACCCCTCTCCTTCACCCTCCCTCGGAGCTCCCTAGTTAGAAGCGGCTTAGGTTAACTACTATATATGTATGTCGAAATTTTTGAAGTACAAAATTAATATTTTTTTCGTTTGTTTTTATTTACTTTTTATTACAAAAAGTCGCCTTAAATAAATATAGCATGTTCTTTCGTTACTTTTGTCACATTATTATTTTCACTTTTAGTAAACATAAGAAAACAATGGACAAAATATAAATTATATAAAAGGTATAATCTTAATATATAAAACAAAGTCGGGTTAGTTAGAACACTTATAACTCAAGAACGGCTGGGCCGAATTTTTACCACAAGTATATGAAATAGGGGTAGAATTTTCCGGAATAGCAGAATAACTAATAAAATATCGAAAAAATTCACGTAAAAAAAAAATTAATCTAGAAAGATATCCAAATACATAGAAAAAATACATAGAGGGAGGGAGAGAGAGAGAGAGGGAGAGGGAGAGAGGGAAGGGGAAAGAGAGAGAGAAAGAGAGGGGGAGAAAGAGAGAGAGGGAGAAAAGGGAGAGGGAGAAAGGGAGGGGGAGAGAGAGAAAGAAAGGGGAGAGAGAGAAAGAGGGAGAGAGGGAGAGAGGGGAAAAGAGAGAGAGAAAGTAAAGAGGAAGGGGAGAGAGGGGGGAAAAAGAGAGAGAGGAGAGGAGCGAGAGGGGAGAGGGGGGAGAGAGAGGGAGAGAGAAAGAGAGAGGGAGAGAGAGGGACTATTTGCGTGTCTTATCACTACATTCATTACTGTTAGGCGGTATAAAGTTCGCCGGGGCAGCTAGTGACACAATATGTTAATTAATATATATTATAGAAAAAAGAGAAAATTTATTATATTTATTCATTACATAAATTTCTACAAATATAAAAAATAAAACTATTGTGATTTGATAAAATTTGTTTTGTTATTAAGGGGATGCTGAAGCCGTCTGTTTTACCGGCATTTTTTGTCGGCACGTAGCGTCGTATTAATTTGACAGAATTAAAAATCCTTCTCCAGAATTGCAGTACATACATTAATTATTTGGGGGAATTCCGATTTTATAAAGAAAACGAGAAAAAATTACGGAAATACAAATTTCCTTATCCTACTTTTATCCCAATATGGCGTCTCGAGTTGTGGCGTGCTGTCAGCTCGTCACAAGATGTATTTCATATAAGAGATGTACCATTGGTATGAACGCGTTCCCCCGAATTGTACAACAAGAAAAACATCAATAAATCCTCCAAATCAAGATTTGGAAGCGTAATATAAAAGTATAATGTCGATGTGCATCGTGCGTATGTGTGCGTGCAATGTAGCGTGCTATCCTTGTCTATATCTTTGTCTATACAAGGACAGATATAGTCGATAACATAGAAAATGGTAATTTTGTCGGTTATACAGACGGCTCCAACATCCCCTTAATAATATTTATATTTCCACATATATCCTTTTTTTAACATTTCTGCAATGTTGCAAATTAAACCAAAGAGGACATTGCACCAACCTCACCAAAACGTTCTAGAAACATTTCCGTAATGTTCCAGAAAGGTTTCTTACGGACTAAAGCGGACATTTTGACATTGCTGCAATCTTGCAGAGACGTCTCAGAGACATTACGTAACATAACTGTAACAATTTTAATATTTCAATAATGATGTCCTTGCAATGTTGCAGAGACCTATCTGTACTATCAGGGAATGTCACCAGACCTTATAACTCAATACTCTCACCTGATCGTGTCAAACCCTGAATTAAACCAGTCGATATGTAACTCTATGTACAAGTATTTTTTTAATTTGCAATAGAAGTTAAGTATGCGATTAATATAAATGCTGTTGTGCCCGTAGCCGTGAAGGAGGGAATTTGTCGGGATGTAGGCCCAAAAGATTAGGATCCACGCACTAATAAACGACACTCCATACTTTACAGTAAAGAGGATGTATTTGCTCTCACTTTATTACAAGAGGTTTAAATAGTAACTTAAGTCAACACGCGTTACGTAGGATGCGCGGTTATTTTCAGAAGCGATCTGTCTGATCCTGTTGCTATTGACATATACATTTATTTCATTAAGGCGGAAGGAGTGTGATGACCCCGATCGGAGCACGTACGCTGCTCTGTATCTGTTCCGCGCTACTCTGCCGCTGTCTCAGCATTCTGAGATTTTAATAATAAAGAATTTATTTCTATTAATTCCCAATTTGCAAAAAAAATTAATATTCATTTTCACCTAAATACTAATTTTCACGTAACTAAAAATTTTTCTTTGATACGAATTACCGATCTTTTAAGTAATGGGTAATTTACTTTTGCCTAAATATTAATTATTATATAATTAGTAATTTTTGTGACTATTTACTAATTTGCTAATTCAATAAAAATTTAATTTGTTGTTATTGCTAATTTGTGAATAAAAAATGAAAAATGGAAATTTTTTGCCGATCTCTGCTTATCACTACAAAATGCATGATATCAGTACAAAATTACCTTTTTCAAAAAAAGGTAAAAAAAGACGCCAAGTACACGCGCATATATGATATAAATTCAAAAATTTCAAATAGTAGTAGCTTTATTTCTCCCTAACAAAATAATTCATAAAATTGCGTTACCTAACTCAAATAAGTGATTTATTTAAAAAAAAGTGAAATCTTTAAATTGTGCCAATTGCAAAGAGAATATATATATTCTTTTATAAAATATATAAATTTTTACAATAAATTTTTATTGTAAAAAAACTTGGCGCTGCTAGACCTCAAAATTTAATAAAGAACTAAAATTTTGATTGAATTTAATAAAATACCAAATTTTTGATTGAATAAAAAAGCAATAAACATAATTTAGTGAAATATGCAGCGGGAGTAAACTTGGAAACGCCAAGTTTTTTTATAAAAAAAATTTATTTATTTTATTTTAACCCTTAACATATACACTACCTGTTTGAGACATAAAATACACACTGGGTCATTTTGACCCAGCGCTACTTTGCGTAATTACCACAAACGGGGGATTGATTCTTTTTGGCTGAAATTAAAAGGATGCATTCTTGCAACACTCAAAATGAATGTCAGATTGTTTGTAAAGGGTTATTAATAAAGTTTTATGGTTCGAAATTTCAAAATATGGTTTTGTTATGCCGCGTCGCCGGTTGGTGACGGCTTACGGCAAAACGTTTATTATTTTTGGGATCTCTTGACCTTACGAGTTGGGACTCGGTAGGCACAGGCGGGCAGACTAGGAAGCGGTCGGGTTTGCAGGTGGAACAGGGGTGTAGGCGTCGTTAAATGAACATCACTTCGTTTTACTTTATATTGGAGCTTTATCTCAGCGCCCCTTTTACACTCACTAACTTACACTTGTATTTGCCTTTCACAATTACTATAACTCGCACGCGCTTTGTTATAATGTAAACCTTCGTGTCACGGGCAGAGTCTCCGGTGTATTACTCTCCGTCGCGGCTTCTTCGACGGTCCCTTATATTGTTTTGAGTTATGCCCTGTCGGCGCTTTTCTGCCGGGTTCGACGGTCCCCCGAATGAGGTCGGTCAGTGACCGAGCGCATTCGCAATCTCGCTATACTCCGCGGTTCCGCGATTGTCGAAATGCGTTGTCGCACATTCCTATGCATCTTGCAATATTGACGCGGAAGCTTGATGAACTTCCGCGGTTCCGCGAATGTCGAAATGCGTTGTCGCACATTCTTAAGGTGCCTTTTCATGCTGACGCTCGACGCTTGATTTGGGCGTCAAAACTGGTCACGTGACCAACTACATCGATAAGAAGGCGAAATAGCATCAGATATGCGAGCGTTAAAACAAGCAATTGACTGAAACGAGCGTCAAGCGTCAAAGCTGAACACAATTGAGCTTTTGCCATTTGACGCTGGAATTAAAAAGACTATCACGTGACCTATCACGTTTGATCAAGTTTGACGCCCAAATCGAGCGTCGAGCGTCAGCATGAAAAGGCACCTTTATGCATATCGCAATAGTTCGATTGACGCGGAAGCTTGATGAACTTCCGCGTCCGCGTCGGCGTAAATTGAGAAGTCTTTCGAAAGACAATTTCCTCGAAATCTTTCGAAAGACTATTCTATAATTTTATTATAAATAATTTAATAATTACCCGTTGTAATTTTAGATTACAACAGTTTATAAACCAAAAAATTGCTATTTTTACGAAATATTCAATAACTTTCTAAATTTTCAATATTTTTACGTGAAAATTTAACTGCATACTCTCTGGATTATATACTTTAAGGTAAAAATACGCGCAAAAGCTAATATTTCAAAAAAGGTATTTATTTGGAAAACCGAAAGCAATATAAATCGGTAGCACATTCGCTTCAAGATTCGTTAATGAACGATTCGTTTTCGATGGATAGGGCATGGAAATAATTCGAAACTATAGTAAATAAACAAAACAATGTTAAAAAATATTAATCATACCATTATATAAAACCGGACTGTTTGTCTCTGTCCGTCCGTCTGTCCGCGAACTACTCATTCGTTAGTGGACCAAATTTTTACCAAAAGTATAT
>NW_020224166.1:0-1082 GCF_003070985.1 Temnothorax curvispinosus
ATTTGTCAGAGGAAAACAATCAAGAAAAGACCTAGTGGCGCCATCAATTAATAATAAAGAAAAGTTTCTATCAAAATGTCTGGCCATTACTAACAATATCTTCAAGCGGTATATTATAGTTCAAGCGTATAGTTCGATCTTAATTTATCCAAAATCATATCACGTATATAAATTAAAACATCGATATTTATTTCAAAACGTAGAATAAACAATCAACCATTCATCGTGATAAAAACAAGATATAAAAGTGTTACACTACTTTGAAATAATTAGTTATTTACTCGTTCATGTTCTTTCATTGAAGCATTAAAAAACATACAGCTTATGTAAAAAAAAAACTCACTAGAAAAAATATACATTAGATATCATTAAACATTTGCACAAAGTTCAATTTGTATAAATATTATGAAGCAAATTTAATAAACTTTAATTTTTTCATTTTATTTATTAAATAATTGGGATATCTGTAACATTTTCTCATTCAAGGGGATCAGTATTAGGATAAGAAGGTTCTAAGAGATGAGACATTTTATTACAGTATGCAAAATTAAATTCCTTTATTCATCAAAACTCGGTACGCAAGATTTCCATGTGCGAATAAATAAAATTAAAAACTCCTGTAATAGAATTTATTATAAAAAAATAATTAAATGGTCTAATACAACGCGAATGCAGAAATCACAATTGCAGAATCAGACATCTCCGCCCCTAAGTCGAAGTACAAGGTGAAGTGTCGATTCTTTCTGGATATTGTAATCGGACAAAGTCCGTCCGTCCTCGAGTTGCTTGCCCGCGAAAATTAACCTTTGTTGATCGGGAGGAATGCCCTCTTTGTCTTGAATCTTAGCCTTTACGTTCTCGATCGTGTCCGAAGCCTCGACCTCCAGTGTGATTGTTTTACCGGTGAGAGTTTTGACGAAAATCTGCATACCGCCGCGCAGCCTCAAGACCAAATGCAGGGTGGATTCTTTTTGAATGTTATAATCTGAAAGCGTGCGGCCGTCCTCGAGTTGCTTTCCGGCGAAGATCAACCTCTGCTGATCGGGAGGGATTCCTTCCTTGTCCTGAATTTTGGCCTTGAC
>NW_020224166.1:4082-6932 GCF_003070985.1 Temnothorax curvispinosus
CCATGTATATGTATTCCAGAGTAATCTGGCTGTAGATTTTATCAAAGGGTATTCCGGCAATCAACCCTTCCTCATGGTGTTGGCACCGCCAGCTCCTCATGCGCCATTCACACCTGCCGATAGACACAACGGCAAATACAACGGCACGAAGGCGAAGAGAACGCCGAATTTTAATATCCCCGTGCATCAGGTGATTATGTCGAATTTTTCTCGAAATAATGCGGTTTTCTAAAGATTCCCCGTTTTAGACAGCCCGTATAATTCGTATCAAGACGGAATTCTATTTATGATCTTATACGCCGTGTATTACGGAGAATAATTGAAAAATCAGGACGCTCACATGTGTAAAATACATATTAAGACGGAAAGGCAGACGCCGGATCACTTCTAACTTCTAATCCGTAATAAAGTTTCTCTTGTATGTGTTGCAAAACAAATTTTTACATGAGAATGTTATTTACTTGTTACTCACTTACTTGTTTTTTTTTATGAGCGCAAGCCTCCTTGAACTTACAGTCTAAACTAAAAAAAAAATAGAGTCAAGGGATAGGTCACGAGTGATCCGGCATCCGTCTCTGGGTGATTAAAATACACGATATATAGAATTATGAATAGAATTTCTATTCCGAAATTTGACGCAAATATAGATTATCTAAGGTTGGTTTTATTCTTAAAAAAAAAATAGGACAAACATTGGCTAGTTAGGGAAAGTCCAACCCCTTTGCCAGACAATATATTGCCAAAATTAGACAAGATATACAGGAGGAGATGGGAAAGTTTGTTAGCGGTAGACGAGCTCGTTAAGAACATACACGACTTATTGGAGGAGCGGAGTCTCTTGGACGACACATACTTTATTTACACCTCTGATAATGGATATCACATTGGTAGGTGATTTATAACGATGCATTCGATAATGTTAAATGTTAAGCACAAACGCACGGAAGCGCACTGAATATTAGGGAACAAAAAACCGCTGGATTCGCCAGAATCTTTTTTTTATAGTCGCTCCAACATCGAAAGATCCTCCAAAAAATTAAATTAATTCAATACCAAATAATTATGATAAATAAACTGTTTATTCAATTGTCGTAATGACCACTCTATCATTTACACGACGAGATGATTTCGCGCTTTTGTCGTGTTTCCAGTCGATAATGATGCCATCCTAAATTTTCATCGTTAATTTTGAGAGCTCGATATGTAATATATATTTTTTTAATTACGTTCTTGTCTTGTATTAATAAATATTGGAAATTGTATTATATTTGTGGATTTACTCTACATGTTTGTATGAGATGTGTATTATTTACAGGACAGTTCAGCATGCCGATGGATAAGCGTCAACCTTATGAAACAGATATACGAGTCCCATTACTGATATCCGGCCCAGGAATCGAGCCGTCTACGATTTCCGCGCCAGTCAGCAGCGTAGATATCTTCGCCACGCTTTTAAACATAGCTGGCGTGGAGTATCCATCGGACGGCACGACATTATTTAATGCAAATCATAATTTATCTGGAGATCGCACCGTTTTGATAGAATACAGAGGAGAGAGGTCCAACAAGCCGTCGTCGTCCGGTTGTCCAAGCGATAGCGATTTGAATGTCACGGCAAGTCTCAAGTATTTCATTGCTTTAAAATTTGTTTATTTGAATTCCTGCGTTAATTGCGTCGTATGCCTTTTTAGTTATGCGCGAAAGAAATGGCGTGCAAGTGTCAAGACGCCGCGAACAACACGTTCAGTTGCATTCGTCGCGTTTCGTCGAATTTCAACAACGTCTTCTGCATCTTCGAAGACGATCAGGTATCGCGTTCTTTTAACACTTGAGAGCGTTTCGCGCGCTATTTTCATTATCTTCCTATAATTGTTATTATCTTTCTCAGAGATTCGTTGAAGCTTACGATATGAATGTCGACGAGTACCAAATGGCAAATATCGGATATACCATGAAGAAAGGATTGAGACATAGATTCAGGAAACGTCTCAAGAGAATGGTGGTGTGTCAGGATGCGCAATGCGTTTTCACAGGACCGGACAGTGAGTCTTAATAATAATAATATACATTTATTATTCTCTACCGTTATTATTTTTATATATATCGTCATAAGTGTTATCAAATATAATAAAGTATTTTAAATCAACATATCCCATTAAAAGAAATGACACTTTAAGATATATGTGAATTTATTTCTGTTTTCGACTAAATTGTTTCATCTCTTGTACATTATGTTTTCTTAATGTCAAGAAATTAGCTTTTGAGATTTAAAATTGCAACTTATTTTAATCGAAATTTTTCCGAAAAGCGCGAAATTTAATCGGATTTAGTTCTTGTTATATCTTTTATGGAAAATAATTCTGATGATTTTTGCACTAATAGCTATAGTGATTTTACAAGTGTATTTTGACTTTTGTCTTCGGAGTCGACGAAATAAGTCGACGGAGGGTGGGAAGAAATGTTGGGATGAATAGCTGAGAATACAGAACTCATACTAAGTGCGGGTGAATGCGGTCGCGATTGTTGTCCACCCGAGCTGCCGGGCGAGTGATGCTGCTCATCTTGATGTTGCGCAGCTTGCTGCTGTTGTTGACAGTGCGACTGTTCGAGTGTTTCCTGCTTAATCTCGGTAGATTGAGACGCGCTGGTGTTTTGCATAGATGGTGGAGGCATGGCTTGCTTATTTGGACTTTTATTGTCAGAGGAACTGCTATCGGACACACTTGAATTTAACGGTGTTACCTTTACCTCACCGGTTTTCTCGTATTCTTCGATATTTAGCTTGCCATGCTGTCCTTTGCCACCACTTGCAAATGCTGTCGTAATTCTTTCCGCGACGTCGGCTGATAC
>NW_020224167.1:0-3037 GCF_003070985.1 Temnothorax curvispinosus
AGTCTCTGTTAAACTTGCAATTGAAAAGCCACATCAATCGGATGGATAATATATGCACAGAAACTTTCGAAGGGATCGCACGCAAATATGTTTGTGATTTTCCCTCTTCGTAAAGAACATAAAGTTTTCCTGTTGGGAGCAATGAAAGGGTTAACTTTTTGTAATGAAAACTTATTGATAATAGCCACTGGTGTATTCTAGGAAAGGTTTTAAAGTTAAACCCCTTTGTTCCAAATGAAAAAAATTAGTTTTGCTGAAGCTGTTTCAAAACTCTAGGAAAATGATGCATTAAAAGTTAAAGCAGGACTGGAAGTTTCTCCACGTCCTCGTCATTGTTATCTTAGAGTAAAAGCTAAGCATGCAAGATACTAAGAAAAATATCAAATGAAATAATTTTTCCGAAACCTTTCAAACATCCACTAGTGCACAATACCAAAGTATCAACAAAATGCTGTTATTGATTAGGCAGAGTATCTGTGGAAATATTGTATAACTGTAGTCATCGACAAATTTTATTTTAAACAATAAATAGTATATTTTATTGCTTATCATCATGGTATTATTCTCTCAATTAAAATGTACATTTACATAGTATATAAAAGTTACAGCACTCAAAATAGAAAATTGCTTACTGTATAGCTTATTTTTGTTGTATAATATTGAAATCCTGTTTGATACTTTGCGAGAAAAATTACGCAATTAATTATATAAAGAAATAGTCAAATCAAGATCACGTCGTATATATTATGTATATCGCGTCGAATTATTGTATTTTTCACATGCTTATGTTACCGATACGCTGTTTAGAACTTTAGATTGTAGTTTCAAAAAATGTTGACCAATAGTTAATGTGTAATAATTCCAATTATATACGATATTTCGATTTGTTTGTAAATTACAGTCGTACTCAACAGTCGAAATCAACAAGCATATGAAGCACCAAATAACTTGGCATATATGTGATTGATATAAATATGAAGTTATATTTCTAGTTTTCTTAGTTTTTACTGGATACTTTTATTCATTTCGTATAATTGCAGTTTATATAAAATATAAATTAGTAATTACATAATTTAATTAATTATCAAACTGCACTTTATGAAATTTTTATACATGTATATAATTTTACCGTACTGAGAAACAAAAATTTCTTATATATACACACTTCTATATAAAAGAAATTTTATATATTTATCGAGCATATATTTAAATGTAGGTACATGTACATCATACCATGTTTCTGTATTGGACACATCTATATCACGAGCATACACAATGCGTGTATGTATAAGCATTATAATGCGTTTGTAGTCATAATTCCGACGAGAAGATGAAGATGGAGATTAGAAATGTTCAGTCAACTACATTTAAAAGCATATTAAAATATGTCACAGCTGTCTTCACGACCTGTAAAATAAGCATAATATCCTACAATTATTTACATACTATTTCATACATTAGGTTTGTTAAAATTGGCACGAGAGATTCATTTAAAAAGTCGTACTTGATTCATGTATGTGTGGGTGTCTACTATATTACAAAGATAAATATAATCACACTCTATAATGTATTTAATTCTAGTGTTGCTGATTCCTGAAAACATAAATAAATACTTTTGGACACATGTTCTTACATCGCCATATGTCTTGAATGATAGATCCATGATTTTTCCAGCAGTGATCTTCATGGGCAAGTTTGACATGATTACCACAAGCACGATCCCACGCGCTTCCTTGGTCGGAAGACGATACCATTCAAGCACGCAAGATGTTCTAGCTACTTTCTCTGCCTGTTATTAATATCATGAAATTCGTGAAGCAAAATTTCCGCAGATATAAACATCGCTTTAAGAATATTATAAAACAATTTCCAGGAATATCTTCTCAAGTAGGGGAGACCGGGGCAAAGTCGGCCCTTTTTTTCGGTGCCGATTTTTAACGACAAAATAAATCATTTTAGTGAAATATAGTATACCATTGTAAAGAGTGAACCCTTGGCTACAAAATTTATACAGGCATTTTTGGTTTACGTCGCTTTGTTCAACCGGTATAGAGTAAAAACGACGAAAGTGCAAAAATCGAAAAGTCAAAATTCCCGGGGCGGAGTCGTGTCTTCATTCTCGGACTGGATTTTAAATAAAGATACATAATTTTGATCATAAAAAATAACAGAATACACTTTAATTCACTGTTTAATAGAAAAATGGAAAGCGGAAAATAATTTCAAAAAAATCAATTTTCTTTTTTGCTAAAAATTAAAGCATATAAAAACAGAGTCTGACGAGCGCACGCACTCGTTGTGTGTTTTACGCCTGCACGAAATGCACTGTTTTTCATCGGCTCTGTTTTCTGTTATCCCCGAGCATACGCAGCACATATTATTTAGCTTTCTTGACTTCGTTTTGGCTTGGAAACAACTTCGCCCCGAACACAAGTTTTAGGTTTGGTCGCTTATAAAATAATAGAAATTAATAAAAATAAAAAAACTGCACTGGATTCGTGTTCAACATGCATTACTTTTTAGAATCACTTACTTTAAAATTCGGAAAGACAATAATACTTAAGATATTGCAAACTTTCGACACGCGGAAGAAATTTTACTTTTGACTTGCGAAAACACTTTTGCTTCGATTAAAATTACAATATGGCACGTAACCTTACTAAACTCCGTTGGTTATGTGGGCACCATAAATCGCGCGCTTACAGTATTAATGGCGAGTTCATACAACATACAGATTTCGAGATAATTGCAAAAACGACTCCGCCCCGGGGCCACTTCGCCCCGGTCTCACATTACTATTGCTTGTATGACGCGCGCGTAAAACGATCAAGCATTATCACGTATTATTATTTACTTTGTACGTATAGTACCTGAACGGTAAGTTGTTCACCAGTGTAACAAAACAAGAACATATTTATCATCATGGATGTAACTGATGAGAAGTAGGAGCACATAGCTATCGTATTACTATTTTCCCATTCCTATAAATGTTACATTATTGGGCATTTCTTTTTGTTCTGTTTATTGAATTTTTCGA